>NC_056742.1:8377040-8657040 GCF_019279795.1 Protopterus annectens
GTGTGTTGTAGTTGGATGGCTCAGTTCAGTCCAGACCATTATGTGGGTATGTGCCGGTGATGTTTCTGTACATGTGTATTGCACATTTTAATATTCATATGTTTGTGGGATTGTGTTCTACAGTATGGCCTGTCAGGTTGTATTGCAGATGTATATGTTTGTTCTTTGTGTTTCTTTCTGATTCACCCACTGCTCCCTCATACACCTCCAGTTCACCTATTGTGCATCCAACACAGTCTCCCCTTTGCGAATTATTACATTACCCGTCCCCCCCACACCCATATTCCACACACTCCATCCATCCCTTCTCTGGTTGATGGCCCATGGCACGGTCAAGGGAACACATTGCATACACTACATATCTCTGGTACCTGTATGGTTGTGAAGACTACCCTAGCATTTTTCACCTTCCACATGCTTTACATCACGCACATAGGTACACACAAATACTTATCTTTCATGACATGGTAGGTAGACCCGGGTAATACCCGTTCATCTTTGGCCCATCCTGACAAGGATGCCTTGGACTGCAAATGGGCAGATTTTGGGTGAATGCTCTGACCATTGGTAGGGTTGCTACCTTTTCATATGGCCAGGATGGGATATATTCAGGACACACATCAGATTTTACAGGCCAACACATACACATGGTCAGTACAATGGATAGTACTTTTGTTTTATGCCTAAATGTAAGCTTATTGTTGTAGCAGTTTAGTTGCTTCTTCTGTTTCGCTTACTTGCTTATTCTATTTCTTTTAACATGTAGGTATGTTACATATGGAAATAACTGTTGTATGTGACTATTACATGAGATGTGTGACATAATTATGTCACACGGTCGCAGGATATTTTACATTTATAATGGTTTTGGTATGGACACAACTGCCCAGAATGGGACTGTTCCTCATAATGTGGGACAGGTGGTAACCCTGACCATTGGGCTAGACTTAGCTATTGGCGGCGCCCTAACAAGATGCGTTTATAACTATCAACACTGCAGTAGAATACGGGCACGGGTTTTAAATGTCATTTGTTCAAGGGATGGGGACTCAATATTCAGCTACATGTATTTGTGTTTGCTTCTTATTTTTGTGTTCGCAAAACTGTCTTGCATTCTTTGCATACGTTTCAGTATCCACGGACACTGACAGGTGTGATTACTATTGGAGGCAGGCTGTAATATTCAGCATTTTAGGTTGCACGTAAACAGCCAACATGTCCACGCCTCCGTGCGGTGCTTCGACATGCCCCATGCACTCGTGCACATTTCCTGTGCATGTGGATGCTGCGGCAGCGCGCCTTCATTAATATGCATATGGCGCTACTGCACCATCTCTACGCCGCATGGTCAGTGCAAGCCTAGCGTCATCCTTGCACCGAGCTTCATGAATCCCGGGGCATATTTATTTTGATTACCACGTATTCCTTAATGATGAGCTGTAGTCATTAAACAGGGAAGTCTGGCAAATAGACTGAAATAGACTGAAACTGCATATTAGGAATAGTTAGCACAGCTGCTTACCTACTATTGCTCTGCAATGTAGTCCATTTACTAATAAAGTGATGCACCCTTTTGCTTTTCCATACGAAAAAGTCTGACAAAGTGCAAAACAAATGCAAAAATGTAAAAGAAAAAAAATGTGAAAACAGAAAAAAATAAACATTGTATGGGGGGGGTAAGTTGTAACACATGTGCCTGGAAAAGTAAAACTGCCATGACCAAATGAACCAGTCTTCCGTATTAAAAAATGAAGTTCCAAATAGAAAATGTGCTGTTAAGTTTTTTTTTTTTTCAAAATATTAAATAATATGCCTGAGGCTACAGATGATTATGAAACAACCAGTGCTTAATAATAATTATACAATAAGCAATCATTAGCATTCCAAAATGTGCACATTGGACAGCCAAATCAGCATGTTTATTGTAAATTCAGACATGCCACAGGGAAATTTACTTTTTTTTTCCAGCTTGGCTATCGTACTCAGAGTTTGCAAATCAAAACTGCTCTAATGTATGCCTTGCAAAGACTGCCAAATGCCAAACAAAAATCTGGCAGCAAAGCACACTGCAGGCATACTCAACGCATCTACATTTTTTTCTACGTTTTTGTTCTCATAAACTAAGAAACTTGCTAGAATAACAGATGTTGTGTTACCATGCATTTTCCATGGATATGGAGTCTAAACTTTGAATGTCTGTCATTATTTAGTGACTACAAACCTTACTCATTCTCACAAAACCACAAGTTTTATGAGGAACAATAAATATATGAGACAAAGCTCTGGACATTCTGCAAACATATGCACTGTTAAAATATAAGGTCAGGTGTAGAAACAACTCCAAGAATATGACATCGTGATACTTTTAACACTTTAACTTTTAATGGAAATGACTATTAGAAACATGCACTGTGCAAGCATTTGCACCTACGTGCACAGTACATGCTTCACTAATGTAAAAGGAAGGAGCAGTGGAAGAAAATTAAAGCCCATTTGTACAATGGGATTATTTAAAAAAGGTAAGCAATTTATTTATGTTTTAATAATCTCATTGTAAAATCACAATAATCCACTCCTGTGTATGGGTATATCAATATTTTCCCATGTATGGCTTTGTTTAATCACTTAGGCTTCACCCTCATGATCAAACCACACAAAAGGTGGGTAGATTTTGATATGCTCTCACACAGTCATGGATTATTGATAAAAGGTCTACCATGGAACTGTTTGACTGGTTACAGTGGGGGAAAAAGCCAACCTGACAAAATATATAGATCGCTTTCATCAAGCTCAGCTCAAGATTCCAGATATAAAACAAAGAAGAAATCAACAACAGGTTCAGTATATAGCAATAAAAAATAGTACATAATTCAGGACTTCCTTAAAGCATTTTATTTCCTACAACTAGCTGGCCAATCAGAGACTTGTGTCACATGATAAACTAACAGTCTGACAGTTGGCTCAGAAGATTAATGAACTGTTAACAAGCTATTTCCAGTGGTACAAGGTTTGATGAGCAAGTCACTTAACCAGATACCACTCCTAGGGTGAGTCTGAAAAAGTCAATAGGGATCAGTGTTCTACCTAAGAAAACACATACAAATAAATAAACTAATCAAATCACCATAATTCAATCTGTGAAAGAAAATCAGACTTCTAAAGCTAAAAGTAAGTGATATTTAGCAAGCAACCTCATATGGGTACTTTGCCTTGGAGGATTTGGCATTACAGCAGGTGTCATATCTCTATGCTGATGCATCACTGAATTTAATAACAAAAAACACTTCAATGAAAAAAAGTGGAGCTTGTTACAGATAAGTGCTTTCATTCACCAAGTGGTTGAACATCATCAGAATTAAAAGTATATGACACTTTTTCATCTTAAAAACAATTTAAAAATCACCTGATGTAAAGAGCAACAGGCCTCAACTTAAAAAGAAATTAGCTGACATTACCAAGTAACTATCTGACAGGTAAAGACTTTAAATAACATTTCATATTAATGTCATGATTTAAACCATTTTATCTGCATTTGTTATTAGCTGCCATTTAAACTCACTTAGTTCCAAAGGATTGTTAAAACCACCTTGCCTCTGTTCCAACCATAAATGATCCACACAAAAAAACTTTTGAAATTTTTGCAAACAATGCTTTGTTTATAAAGAGCATTATTAATATTTCAACTTCTAATAGCATAGTACTCTGTCAATGTGCAGTTCCATCCTCAAACCACATATATCCCAAACCACTTGGTTCCACAACTTAGCTCTCTGAGCTTGTTTTTATACCCCCCCTTTGCCAAACAGGCACTTGCCATATGCTCCGAGATCCTCATGAGGATGCAGTTTTCCTCAGGAGTGAAGGTGTCTTTCCTCTCTCTGTATCCCTGATGCTGCATTGTGCATTTACCAGAAACAACACACAGGAGTACCACTAGTGAAACTTGATTTACAGAGATAAAACCCTCTCAACCAAAGTACTGAAAACAGCCTCCATAGTAAATGCATTACTACACAATTGTTGTCTTAGCACCTAAGTCCCTTGCCAAACTATGTTTGCAGCAACATAAAAAAGAACCCTGAAACCTAAGTTCAAAGCAAAAACATACCAGCACTAACATAAGAAATAAATACAATAGTTGTACGAATTTCATGGCAGTATTCTGAAAGCAGATACAATTCATATTATTAAATTAAAGCCGACCTCCAAACATACTTCTATTTAATGTTTTGTTAACCTTTTCCGCAAGAACCCTGTACTGCATCATCAGTAAATGAAAGTAACAGTATAAGAATCTACCATTTGCTGTATCAGCAAGTATTTGTAATAATGTGAACAGCACAGAATACAGTGTTCAGTGTTCTCTCCCCCGAACTTTCCATTGCACATTACACAGCCATGTATGCACAACTAATAAATGGCACTTCACATTTACAACTCCTGTCTTTATCACTCCTGCGGTATTATGAATGATATGAATATTAACTTCACTTTACTCTAAAACAAATGATCTTCTGCTTTGTGAAGTTGTCCATTAAACTGAATTTCAATAGTTTTCTATTAATTCTTAAATTTAAAGTATTTGTTAGTTTACTTTAACAATTTCACACTTTCCCACATCAACTGCTGTTGAGCTTGGCTGAATGCAGTTATACATAGTGGCTGTAAAACTGCCGGTGAGAACTGTGACCCATGTATGCAGTTTTTTGCTAATGAAATGCAGACAAGCTGATATCTATGAATCACAGTCTTACTGACTGGGATATGTGGTTTCATCAGCATTACATTACTTCAGGTAGTCATGGGCACAAGGCACTGAACAGAGGAAAGAACAGCAGCACGTGGAATCTCCATCAAACATATGTATGCCAGTGCAATAGAATATATACCTGCAATAAATTAACATTTAGGCTAGAATGTACTGAACCCTATTCAACATACATTCCTCAAACTCTGCCACATTTTATCAGTTCCTAACTGTCACTTACTTCGAATGAAGGAAGAAACACAATGTAAACATTTTATTAGTGTAATACAGTTACAAAATAGTAATTATGAAAAGACTATCAAATGCAATACTTTTACAGTCATACTGCCATAACTTATTACTGAAGTAGCATAATGACATGGTGGAATCCAGGTCAGAACATTTCTCTGCATGAAGAAATACACAATGACACATGTTACATTTAATGGACTGATCAGCGATTCCCTTCAAAGAGCGAAATAAGATATAATCAATGGAAAAAAACACTGGAAATCTGTGTGACTGCTTTAATACAATTAGTAAATCAACATCCTTCCTCAGTGTGTAACAAACAGTTAAAACCCTTTCCATTTTATACACATCTAAATTAAGGTTGAAATCACATGGCACAGCTTCAACAAGATTCCCCTAAAGGTATATACCACCCTTAACTGTATTAAAACATTTAACATGCCTATAACATAAATCTTTAAAAGTACGCTATATGAACATATATACAGAAAACACATATGCAGTATATTTTCTAACTCATTTAAAAAAACCTCATTTTTTTTTCAGAATCATTTGCTTTCTTTTCAACACTGGTTTAATACTCACTGATACATTCAATCCAGATTTAATGTCCTCTTAAAGCATTGCTATCCATTCATATACTTTCAGTTCTAATAAATTATTAATATCACCACCTCTTTTATTCAGGTAAATAACTCTAATGGAATGAAACAAATGTATGCTCTGAACCTTCCTCTCTAATATGTCTAGCAAGGGTATTAGTAGTCACACTCCTAATATACGATGTATGCTCTACAATTATGTCTTTAAACTTCAAGATGACTTTCCTATATAGAACACTGAACATTTTATACAAGTAGCAAGATAAACCACATTGCATGTTGTACAGGGAGCGGATGCTTTGCATGTATATTTTCTTTTTATTATAGGATGAAAAAATTTGGTATCCGTAATAATGTCTGGACAGCATACACAATTATAGGCTCTATTTCTATGTATTTGCAACATGTACTTGGAAAGATGCTTTTTAAAATTAGAAGCTATATTAAGGATACTGGTAATTTTTTACGTAACCTTTATGAATGGTATGAAAAGGAGTGTGAGCTAGAGTATGTTTTTGTTACAATGGATATTAAGTCTCTGTTTACGGAAATCCCTAATAGTTTTAGTATAAATAGTGTACGGAATTTTCTTTGCAAGCATAGCCAAATGTCGGGAAGGGAAATAGAGACTACTTGTGAACTATTGGATTTAGTCTTAAGTAATAATGTCTTTACATTTCAATACATTATTTTTCATCAAATGTCAGGTGTGGCTGAGGGGACTCACATAGCCAACTCATATGCAAATATAGCAATTGAAGGCTGGGTGCAGTGAAAAGTCAGTTACTACATACCAGTAGACAAAACACAAATGATGATTGATGGGAAGATCAGTTGAATGATATGTTGGTCCACCATAATTTGTATAGAATATTATCTTCTATAAATGATTTGTGGACAACATATTTTTTTTATTTGGAAAGGAGATGGACTAGGTCTTGAAGATTTTATTAACTATATTAATAATAGTTCTAGCTTTTTTGAATTTACTGTTCTAAACCTTGAAAGAAGTCATATATTAGTTAGATGTGAAGATAGGGTGGACAATGGGAATTATTACATCTATACATAAAAAGGATGTTCAAGCGAATAAATATACTCACAGGACCAGATGCACGCTGACCATGTTTTAAAGGTGCAGTGAAAAGTCAGTTACTACATACCAGTAGACTAAACACCAACGATGATTGATGGGAAGATCAGCTGAATGATATGGTTAGTGAATTTAAACAAAGGGGATATAATATAGATTCACTAGAAATATTAAAGTTAGAGACTTTAAATAATAAAAATGATAGGACCAAACCATTTTTTCTAGTAGTAGTTCAAATATGCAATGTATTGGAAAAAATAATGACTGTGGACAGCTACGCTGTATTACAACCTACTACAGATGAACAAGGCTGTTAAATACATCATTGTTAAAAACTGGTGCCTTTTATCATCAATGCCTGAGATTAGAAATATCATAGGTGACAGGCATAGTTTGTCTTATAAGAATAGCACCAGTCTGAAAAGATGGCTATGCTATAAGGATTTGACAAGGGGGACAATAAAATTATTAGTAAGGTGGGGACGTTCCCATGCTAGAACTGTGTATGCTGTCCAGATATTATTACAGATACTGAATTTGTTAGTGCTATAACAAAAATAAAATATACATGTAAAGCATCTGCTGCCTGTACAAGATGCAGTGTGGCTTATCTTGCTACTTGTATAAAATGTTCAGTGTTCTATATAGGAAAGTCAGCTCGTAAGTTTAAAGACAGAATTGTAGAGCATAAGTCAGATATTAGGAGTGTGACTACTAATACCCTTGCTAGACATATTAGAGAGGAAGGTTCAGAGCATACATTTAAGTTTTATGCCATTTGAGTTATTTATCTGAATAAAAGAGATTGTGATATTAAACATTTATTAGAGTTGAAAGAATATGAATGGATAGCAATGCTTCAAATAGACATTAAATCTGGATTGAATAAATCAGTGAGTTTTAAACCAGTGTTGAAAAGAAAGCAAATGTTTTTGATAAAAATGATTTTTTTTTTAAATTGAGTTAGAAAACATACTGCATATGTGTTTTCTCTATATATGTTCATATAGTGTACTTTTAAAGATTTGTTATGTTATCGGCATTCAAAAAGTTTTAATACATTTTATATACCTTTAAGAGAATCTTTTTGAAGCTGTGTCACGTTATTTCAGCCTTAATTTAGATGTGTATAAAATGGAAATGGTTTTAACTGTTTGTTACACATGGAGTAAAGATGTTGTCCAAAGGTTTTATGAGCTATTAAACTTTCTTTAACTTTGTTATACATGATGGTTTACAAAGCGTTGCCTACTTCTCAATGCAAAAAAAAAAACAAACTCCTTCTCTTTACACCCACCAGAAAGTCCATCCCTATTGATTTCTCTGTTATTTCCAATAATTCCAAAACTATACACCCCGACTCTACCACCAAGTTGTTAGGAATCACTACTGATAATAACCTGACATTCGAGATCCACATAAATAATACCATTAAAGCTGTCAACAGAAAGTTAGGCTCCTTATACCGAATCAAAACTTTCTTAACTCTAATAGCCAAAACCAAGATTGCAAACTCCCATTTAATTTCAACTCTTCTTTATGCCTCTCCCATATATACAAACCTCTAAAAGAATAACCTTGCCAAATTGGCCCATGCCTACAACAGCATCGCTAGATTTGCCACTGGTAATCCCTTTAGAACTCACTACTGTCTAAATCTACTACAGCTAGGCTGGCTCGAACTTCAAAACCATCTGAAAATCTCCCAACTAACCATTGACCATAAGATATTTTACCAGCCCAACAGCACTCCAATACTATCCGATCTCATAATCCCCTATAAAAACTTAAACTCCCTACGCTCTTCTAGCAAACTTCTAGCTAGCATTACCAAGACTAACAAAATAGCTGGTGACTCCCTGTTTTCTAACACAGTGGGAAAAGACTGGAACCTACTTCCCAATGACTTAGCATCACTTTCCCCCTTGTCTCTCTTTAAACAAAAACTCAAAATTCACCTTAAGACACACTGGTTATGCCCCTGCAGTAACCCAGACTAACCCTCTAGTTCTACTAATATTATCTCCACCTCCTACAAAATTTCCTATACTTCATTCCATACTTCTTGCTGCAGAGCTGGAACTGGTGAACACACTCAAACATACTAATGCATTTCTTCCTTCTGACTATCACAAAACATATCAGTTCATAATTCTATAATCACCTTCTATGACTGATATTAGTGTAAATATTTTAACATATACCTGTATAATCCCTTCATTTAATGTAATACCAACTTTTATCTCTATTTTTTATTATGCTTCCTGCATTTTTATTGTACTGTTATCGTTTACTATGTAACAACTATGACTCGCATCTTGGTATTGTTTTGTAATGTAATTTCCAATTTAAAATCAAATTGTTTACTACTGGAGCTTTTCTCCTCGGGCCTCTACTGAAAATGGAAATATATCCAGTTAGACTAGCCCGGTAAACAAATGTAAAATAAATAAAATAAATAAACTTTATACTTTTTGTCAAGTGTTTCCTTCACTGAATTTTTAAATGGATAGTATGTCAAACTCACCCTGTCACCCACATCCCCGCCAACTAAACAATCCAACTCCAGGACTGCACTACAGTGGGGTAAAGGGCAAATTTCCCCATGCTGGACAAGTGTCTCCGTTCCCTGTAAAAAAAATTTGGTAATGTGCAGTTTCGGTTTTATGAAAGTCTGGTGTTGTCATCTCGGTAAACTGAAATTTGGGTAAGTGTAAATTTGGTCTATTGAAATACACACACACAGACACACTCACACACACACACACACACACACACACACACACACATATATATATATATATATATATATATATATATATATATATATATATATATATATATATACACACACATATATAGATATATAGTTATAGATATATATAGATATATGCACAGATATATGTTTGTGTGTGTGTGTGTGTGTGTGTGTGTGTGTGTGTGTGTGTGTGTGTGTGTGTGTGTGTGTGCGTCTGTGTGTGTGTTTGTGAGAGTTAGGATTAGCATTGGGGGTGAGTGAAAGATGGATGTTAGTTTCTGTTAGAGTGTGTGAGTTTGTGTATTTTAGGGTAAGGGTAAGCGTTAGGGTAGGGGATAGATGTAGTGTTGCTTGCATGTTTTTGTGAATGTTTGTGTGTCTGAGTCTGTCTTGTGTAGTGGCAGTGTTACGGGAAGGTTTAAATGATGGTAAGGTGTAGAGTTAAGGTTGGGGTAATGGGCAGCATTAGCACCAATTACTAAGGTGATGTTGGAGGGTGGAGGCCCTCTGCCCGCTTTAGTAATGGGTGCTAACCCTAAACCTAATATTTGCCTTTTACACTGAATAGCAATGATAATCAAAGTGAATGGTGAAGTGAATAAATCAGAAGCATTTATTGCTATTTGTTTGAAGTAAGGCAATGTTTTTGCCTGCAACAGAGGCTACACACACACACACACACACACACACACACACACACACACACACACACACACACACACACACACACACACAAGTATGTATTCATATATTGGTGCAGGTCAGTATGTCAACTCTTTATTCAATTAACTTGTTTTTTCTAGAGTGTCACAATCGGTCAGCAATGACCAACACAGTCACGTTTGTGTGGTCATGGAGTTAATATATGTTATAAGGAGTAAATATTCTTGTCTCATGTTCTGAGATAGGTAAGATTATTAGGTGCTTAATTTGCAGTAGCATTACATGAGGTAAGTTTAATGATGGTCTACATTTGTAGCTGCTTGTCAGACATTTTTACTTGTAGTTTTACCAGTCACCAAAGGAAAGTTATGAGATTTACTTTAGCAATCAGCAAGTAAGCTCCCCCTTATTCCTTACCCTACCTTGCTCTTTCTTAAGCTTCTATACTTGTGCTTTGCTTCTAACCCCCTGCTATCCTAATCTCAGACCCACTACCTCTGCTTATAGCTAGAACCCTACACTCTCTTTTCTCTCCCTTTCTCCTCTTTCACTGATTGTTTTTTTACTGGGTCCTTCCTTGTTGGTGCAGCCACGCTCCATTCGACCTCGCTATGCTCGGGCTCACTTCGCTCCCCTACCCTACCCCCATTCCCACCCCCCCAGTACAGTTTCCTTTATACTTAACCATCCCTCCCCTTCCTGCCAAGCCATCCACTACAATTCCACTTCCTGCTTATCACCACTCCCACATCCTTTCCTAACTTCCTCTCTCCACACCCAATCCAAACTACTCATCATGCTACATCTACTTATATCTGCAACACCACTCACTCTACTCTCTATCTCTACCTCCTGTCACTACCACCTCACATATCCATTCCTCTGTTATCCAACTCCTCATTCATTCTACAGCTTTCCTACTTCTTCTTCCTTTACCATCTCTCCAAACCTATTTAACACTTCTACCTCAACTCTATATAAAAGACACATATTACAAGTTCTCAAACCATCTAATAAGACTAAATCTAAACCACCCAAATACTATCAACCTTTCACATCAATTGCTCTTCTCACCAAGGACCTACTCTCCTTCGGGGACATCCACCCCAATCCAGGCCCCTCTACACCTCCTCTCTCCCCATCCCCCCATCTACCTTATCTACCTCCTCCTCACAATTCTCTTCCAATAACTTACCAAACATATAACCTCTGTCCCATAACTCACCTCCATGTAAACACCTAACCTTTTATTCACTGAATATTCAAAGCCTAGCTAATAAAACTACTGAGCTACACTCTTGGATTGCTTACAAAACCCCTCACATCCTATCCCTATCTGAAACATGGCTCAAGCCACATATCTCTAATAGTGAAATTCTCCCTCCTGGCTACAACATCTACCACTCTGACAGACCTTCAAAGAAAGGTGGTGGCATAGCCATCCTCTACTCTAACAGCCTTAATTTTTCACCTTACCCCACATCTATTCCCAGCTTCCACCCTGCTGAACTTCTCATTCTAATCATTCAACTGAATCCCCACAAAAAAATGGCTATAGCTTCCATCTATCTTCCTCCTGGCAACAATATACCCATTCTGGAAAACATCTTATCCTGGTTCACTCTCAACATACCTTATGAAACACTCATCCTTGGCGATGTCAATATAGACTGGTCAAAACTATCTACTGACTCTCCCTTACATAGTATTCACCTTCATGGTTTCCACCAACTCATTTCTACCCCCACTCGTTTCCACAAAACCTCAGCCTCCAGCTCCATAATAGACTGGATTCTTACCAACACCCCCCTTTACTCCCACCAGCCCACAATCTTATCAGGCTCCCTTAGTGACCATCTCCTTACCTCCATCCTAAAATACAACTCCCACACTCTTAAACCCCACCTTTTCAAAGACTGTAGAAAACTATCTACATTTAATTCTTCACAGTTTAACTCTATTCTATGAAACATGGACTGGTCCATCCTTAGACAACTCCCTCTAAATTATTCTGTTAACACTTTTAACAACATTTTCCTGAATACTCTGGACTCCCTAGCTCCCTCCAAGAAGATTAGAGTGAAATCCAATCATGCTCCCTGGCTTTCAAAGGAAACTAAATCCATCATGAAACAAAGAGACAGTGTCTGGAAAGCCTGGATCAAATCTAAACAAACAGCTCTTCTTCTCAAATACAAACAACTGTGCAATCTTGCTAAAAACAGGCAATAATAGACAAGACGTCATTCTATAGCCCAGGCCAGAACAAATATAATTCAAATCCTTGGAAATTTTGGATAACACTCAACAGTATCCTTTACCCAGGTAGTCCCTCTATCCCCTCACCCTACCCAAACACAACTCCTGAGGCAACAGCTACCCTACTTAATTCACATTTTATCTTCTCCATCCAAAATCTCCTACCCTCTCATCCTACCTCTTCCTCTTTACCTGATCCCACAGCCACCCCAACACTACTTATTTTTCCTTTAAGCCTGTTCCCATTTCCTACATCAAATCTCTACTGCTCAAACTCAAACCCTGCTCCCCCTCTACTGACAAATTACCTCCTACCTTCCTCAAACTCGCAGCTGACTCTATCACCTACCCAGTGACAATATTAATAAATAGATCTATGCAAGAATCTATTGTTCCTACCCTTTGGAAATCTTTATACACTATCCCTCTCCATAAAGGAGGTAACTCCACTAACCCTTCCAACTATCGACCTATTGCCATTCTGTCCCCACTATCTAAGATACTAGAAAAATGTATCCACACACAACTTCTCCATCACCTTCTCGATCACAACTTACTCACCCCTACTCAACATGGCTTTCGCCCCTGTCACAGCACAACTACTGCTCTACTTTCCTTCACTCACACCATTGCAGAATCTTTGGACAACAATAAACTTACTTTCTGTCTCTTTCTTGACCTTTCCAAAACTTTTGATACAGTGTCTCATCCTTTACTTCTATCTAAACTTGCTAACTTTCACCTTTCCACCTCCACCCTTAGCTGGTTCGCTAGCTATCTGTCTGGACACAAACAATCAGTCAAATGGCTCTCTTCCCCTTCTCCTTTCTTGCCTATCTCTACTGGTGTTCCACAAGGTTCCATCTTGGGTCTCCTCTTATTCAACATCTTCACCAATGATCTTTTCACCTCATGCTATCAGTCTTCTCTCATATAATATGCAGACGACTCCACAATCATTTCTACAGCCAACAACATCTCTGACCTACACTCCCTAACCCAAAAAGCTCTACTTTCCACTGAACAATGGCTTTCAAAAAACTTACTGATCCTCAATCCCACAAAAAACAAACTCTTACTCTTTCTGCCCCATTCTCTTACTCATTATAAATCCTCCTTTGTCATTAAGTCTTGTAATAACACAGCTATCCTACCTGACACCTACACCAAACTCCTCGGACTCATCATCGACGATGAACTAAAATTCAATCAACACATACAGCAATGCATAAAGAAAACACATCAGAAACTAGGTCTCTTATACTGGAACAAAACATATCTCAGTTCTGAGGCTAGACTCACCCTAGGACAAGCACTTCTCCTCCCCTCTATCCTCTATGCCGCTCCAATTCTCACAAATATCCAAAAATCTACCCTGAACAAGCTCCAACAATCCTACCACAAAATAGCCAGATTCATCACTAACTCCCCAAACAACACACACCACTGTATTGCTTTAAAGTCTCTACAATGGCTAGAACTCCCACAACTACTACATATCTACCAATTTCACATGCTGCACTCTATGCTCTTTAAACCATCCTATTGTCCATCTTTACCTCTCCTTGTCTCTGTCTACACCCCATCTCGACCCCTTCACACCTCTAATCAACAATTGCTTGATATTTACCACCCAAATAAGTCAGTAGGTAAGCTACTCTACAAACACTCTGTGGCCTAAGCCTGGAACAAACTTCCCCTTGACATACGGTCAATCTCTCACACCCCACTATTTAAAAATAAACTTAAAACACATTTACTCAATTCCAGAATCTGCCCCTGCTATGACCCTACATAGTTCTCTCCTCCCCCCACATTGGAATCACTCTCAGTTGATCCTTCTCACACTCTGCACTCTGTCTCACTAATACAGTTACATAGTATTTTCTTGAAAAAAAAATAAATTGCTGTCGTTTAACAGTTGTTAGTGTTGTTTTCTATTGTTTACTACTGTAATGCTAGTTTTATTTCTACTGTTTGCTGTGATTGTCTACTACTGTAATGTTTTATTGTACTATCTGGAGATTTTCTCCTCGGGTCTCCACTGAAAATGGGACAAAATCCCAGTTGGACTAACCCAATTAACAAATGTCAATAAATAAATAAATAAAGAAATCAGTAACAGTGGAGTGTTTCCAGGTTAACAGGATTTGTAGGAAATGTGTTGTGGTCAATTATTAGTAAAGTTGACTACTAATGATATAATTCTCTCTCTCTCTCTCTCTCTCTATATATATATATATATATATATATATATATATATATATATAGTCTCTCACACACTCTTTTAAATGCCGAAATCTCGAGTTTAAAAAAAAACAAACCCAAAACATCAAGATTTCGGTATCTCAACATTTAAAAATGTGGGGGGGGGAGACAGACACCTGAAATAAAATGTTTGCACCTGCACCCCCCACACCCCCCTACTTAAATATACCATCTCCGTGATTGCGCTACAGTGAAGAGAACGGTAATGCTCCTGTTGCATTTACTGCTCTCTTCACTGTAGCGCAATCTCGGAGTTCATATATTTAAGTAGCGGGGGTGTGGGGGTTGCAGGTGGGCTTGTCCCCCTGTAAACACTTTATTTTAGTTCATTTGTGGTTTTTATTTTCACTTTTAAATGTTGAGATACTGAAATCTCAGTGTTTTGGGTTCTTTTTTTAAAACTCGAGATTTCGGCAGACCTATATATATATATATATATATATATATATATATATATATATATATATATATGGTTCTACCTGACATAATCGAAACCCCAGAACACCAACAACGAAATTACCGACACCACATAACCGACAGTGCAGAAACACGAAACCTCACATGCCCGACAACGAAATAACCAACGGTACACAAACACGAAACCTCATACACTGCACACACCACAATAACAACAATCAACAAACAAAACACATCCACTGTCCAAAAACCACACACACAACACAAGCACAACAAAATCCCTACAAACCCACACTAAACCACACATACACAACTATCTACAACCCTAACCCAAACCCTAACCCTAAGGTCCGTCACTATCGCATACTCAGCTAACCCACGCCCTAACCCTAACTCACTTAACCCGCCCCTAACCCAAAGACTATCACTACCGCACACTTACCTAACCCAGTCCCTAACCCTAACTCACTTAACCTACCCCTAACCCAAACACTATCACTACCACACACTTACCTAACCCGCGCCCTAACCCTAACTCACTTAACCCGCCCCTAACCCAAAGACTATCACTACCGCACACTTATCTAACCCAGTCCCTAACCCTAACTCACTTAACCCACCCCTATCCCCACAGACCATCAATATCCACACTTACCTTACTCGCACCCTAACGTCCGTCACTACCGCATACTTACACAGCCTTTTCCCATGTCGGCATCCTCGGCGTCGGTGTTTTCATCCATCGTGTTGGTCTTCTGCATTGTCGATCTTCTGGCGCTTGCGATTCGCTTGTCGGTGTTTTCCGCTGTCGATGATGTCAGGTAGACCCATATATATATATATATATATATATATATATATATATATATATATATATATATATATGCATATGGTTTGCTTACGAGTGATCGAGAGCTCTCTTTTTTGCCCAGAAAAATTCCAATGCAGCTAATAGGAAATCAGCTTATCGGATGTACCTTTTTTATCGCATGTACTGGTACTTTTACTATGCCAGTTCACAGTACAGTGTAGATCTGTGAATTTGCATTTTCCCCACTGCAGTGCAATCTTGGAGTTGGTATGTATAATTAGTAAATATGTTTTACTTTTTCTTTTTTCTTTTTTTTTTTTTTTTGTTGAGCATATCTATACCTGCAAACAAAAAAAAACAAGATTATTAAGGCAAGGACTTGTCTGTTAACACTATAAAGCTTTTACGTATATTTCTGACATTGTGCAAGTCTAAGTTAGTGTGCTAGAACTGTTTCTTCTGGACACCCATTAGTGCATTCAGCATCACTTACTACTCTCTTCGAAGTTTGTCCGCAAAGGCACTAGAGTTGCATTTAATATGAATAGTATCATTTCAGGGTATGCCTTCCATTACTCAGTACTATCATGAGGCCATTGATGTTGTTGTTGTGATTTTCCCAGTTAGGGCTCACCACAGCAGAACTCCGGTCCGCTAATGATTGGCAGTAGATTTTGACGAACGTCGAGGTGCCAGCTCGACGTTCAACCTTCAACAAAGGCACGCCCATTTACGCCTGTCTTTCAAACGCCCACCCAACCACAGGGAGGACATGCAGACTCCACACAGAAGGCACTACCTGCACTCCAGCAGAGAATCGAACGGGAGAACCTCTTGCTGTGAGGCAACAATGCTACTGCTGCACCACCGCAGATTACTATCATGGGGCCTTTGATGTTTTCTATAAAACATGGCTGAATCAGCACAAATGCGAGTACTTGCATAGCTTCCTATGCTTTATCAGAACAGTCTTGTCCTTCTGCTAGATGCATTCCTAGCCCTGTTTTTTTTAAGATGCATGTCTCTTTGTATAGGACTTTTGCAAATCTCTCTCTCTCTCAACGCCCTCTCTTGGAGGTATAGTTTCATATTTCCCTTGTTAATATGAACATATCTGTAGTTAGTATTTCTTTTCAAAGTTTATATTCCTAGGAAACTCATGTCATGTCACTTGACTCTCTAACATATTGAACTTAAACTAGAAATTCATATCTAAACATTAGGTTGACATGTACAGAACCTCTAGATGAATGTGTGGAACTTCAACATATGTTTAACATCTATTTCTATGCTGTATTTTTCCCATTCACAGCTCCTTGGGTGAACCATATATCTCTCTCTAATGTTGCTTGTCTGAAACCTTAATGGTATCACAATTCTTTGTGTTACTCCATTTTTGTCACAGAATTGTTTGAATTCAAAGTTATTAAAAGGAGGACAGCACAAATAATTTCCCCAAAAAAATGTTTATTGTCAGTCTTCATGCACCACAGATTGAACCATATGGCATTTGTAAAAAAAGGCAAACTGAATTCACCCACCTGGGGTTTCTTTGCTGTATGTTACTTAATATAAAAAGCTGCCTTTTTAAACATTAATCAAATATCACATAACTATATGTCACGTTAAATGAATGTATAATAGAACATAGTTCATTTAAAGATATACACTACTATAACTCTCACAAAACAATTTAAATTATTAAAAGCAAACATTAAATTGAATGTAATTTAGACCTGGGTAATATAATGTTCTGGTTCACATGCAGAAGGATTCAATAAACTCCATGTAGGTTTCTCGCGAAGCCTCCATGGAGTTTATATGTTTGTGCAGTGAGCAGCAGTGATGATTACATATTCTTGCCACTCACCACGTTTAAACATAAATAAATGTAGTTCATGGCCAGCAACAGTGTTGCGGGCCAGGAAACAGTGTAAAGCAACACAGACAGCAAGCTTGTGTACCTCAGAGCACACTAGGTTAGTGGAATTGTGCAGAATACTACAATAATTACCAGGGTTTGTCATACAGCAATATATATGGTCCAAACACTGCACAGCACAGTGCATACAGTGCAGGGTATTGGGAATCCCATTCTAGGTATTCTGTTCAAAAGTTGTGTAAATGATCTGTATAGGTACATGGACTGCTATTTAAAATAAGCAGCCAGGAGAAGTGTGTGTATTGAATAAGGATACACAGATAAATTGTAGAAATGAACAGAGGAAAAGAGGACATGTGAAACATCATAATGTACAGAAATGAGGGCATGTAAATGGAAGACAGTTGTAGCAGAAGCATTAATCTCATATCAACATGGTAGAGTATGGACTGCACAGTGAAAATGGATATTATGTGACTGTCAGATAAGGTGACATAACAATGGAGAAGATGTCTTTGTGATATAAGCATCCTGACATGAACAATGGAGAGAACATCTATCAGGGATGTTATATACAATAGGGGCTGGGAGCATATTGTGAAGCTGTGCAAACTGATTTGCCTGAATATGACTGTAATGTCAGCAGAGGTCTCCAACAAGTGGGACACAGTTACAGGCTCATGGACAACAGTAAAAGAAGCATGCACAATCATGGACAATTTCAGAATAATACAACCATTAATCCCATGTCACTGACATAACATACGTTATTCTGAGTTATCATAGATGGTTCTGGATGAACACACTTGTACAACTATTATGGTATGTCAGTAAGTTATGAAAGTAATCAAGCACACCGTCCTGACACTGCAACATCTGACATCTGCTTGAGGTGTTAGGAAGGACAATGCCATACCTGTACTTGACATTATAATCAATGCATTCTAGTTGACTGATGTGCATGGCATATATATATATATATATATATATATATATATATATATATATATATATATATATATATATATATATATATATATATGGCACAATCCACACTATCAAAAATGTAACCCATGCCATCAATGTTGTTAAACTGCTATGTATGTACTGTGTGCATCACTGGAACAAGTATCACACATATATCTGGTGTAACACCTTGATGAGGGTTCCACACCATCAGACAGTAATGTTTATGCATTAAAAAGAATACCTAGGTATGGCCAATAAGATGTGTGACAGTTCACTGTGGCAAAGGTGGTACACTTCAGTTACACATCACTAGAAGATGTGTATAGAGGTGCATGAAGAAGGGTGAATTGTACTCAGTTACTGGTATAGTGAAGGCTGTGAGCGATGGAGGTATTATGGCCTTTGATGTGGATGTCCTGCACATACTCAGTAGTTGTGTTACATAAAAGGGAATAGTCATCACTATGGCCATGGGTTGGTGGGCATTCCACATACCATCTACCCCAGGACACAGGTCACATACCAATTGGTCTGCTTATAGGCTGTGATGTCTACATTATCCTTGGGTTGTGGGTTTGTTTTCATAATGTAACAAATCCCCTCATGTTTCATCTCATGTGTTGTCATGGCTGTGGCAGTAATATTTAGCATGTGTTAATACTGATATATTACACAAATATCACAGTTGGAGTCAATGATTGCCCACAATCTGTAGTCCTTGTGACAGTTGTTTGGACAAAGGATGTGTATGTCATTCTTGATATTTGTGATGGACTAGCAGATAGCGCCAATGTACAGACCTGATCACTGGACCCGCGATACAGGTCACTTTACACATTTCAATATATTTAGATGCAACGTGTGTGATCCAGTGGTCACCCCCCACCCTTGGTGATATAGGTGTTTATGGTGTTGAGTGAATACCTTATTATGGATTTGTGTCAAATGCCTTGCCTGGTCAAATTCCACAGGATGATAGTGTTGTCATCATGCATGCCCTCAATGACCTCTTTGAGGACATCTAATAGATGTAACAGATTTGGATGTAGCATTAACAACTCACACATATCTGTTACACACAGCTGGGATATTGCTAGTGTCCATTTAGAAAAAGTCCATGATGGCATGTTGGTCTACCTCACAGATGACGAGAGTCAGAACATGTCTATATATGCATGCATCAGGTGCTGCCCTCTCCCAACTCAGATGGATTCATGTAGATGGACACCCTTCTATGGGAACATAATCTGTCTAGAGGGTGTGTTAAAGTGTTTATTCAACTGGGTTAGGTAGGTGTGTGTTCTGAGTCACATTACAGGTGATCTGTGATGTTGTCACAGCCCATTTATTCCATGTGATAGATCTGGATGAAAGTAAAACAGTGCATACTCCCTATCTTGATCTGAATATGGATTTGGACACAATCCCCCAAACAGGTATCACTGACAAACTTTTCCAGATGGGGTTTAACCCTTACGTCATTAGATGGTTAACCAACTGGGTCACAGACAGAACACATACTGTGAAAGTTGGTGAATCAACCTCTACCAGTTGAGCTGTCACGATCTGCATACCCCAAGGATATGTGCTGGGCCCTTTACTGTTTGGAATCTATTTCACGACAGTCCAAGCTAAAGTATGCAGACTTTGGCTTACTAAGTTGCTGACTCTTGCATATTGGATGCAATCATTGAGTCCATCAATGATGTTAACATACTACAGGAGGGACTGACACAGACAAATGATTGGTGCTAAAGCCACACATTTTAGAAATAAATACAAAAAGGTTTCATTATTTTGGCTTTCTGCAAAGTGGAATTCCCCACTAATTACAACACTGACAGCATTTTCCTTGTGCTGAAACACAGTATTGCAAGAGCTGGGAACACATGTAGATAGCAATCTGAACTACAAACGCCAAGTGTCCACAGTGGTATGGAAAGGCTACATCATGCACCTCATAAGTCAGGCCATCATATCCAGATCTAAGGATGATAATAGCCCCACTGTACTTGAACATCATCAGAACAATAATATAGTATAATGCTCCCTTTTGCATGCACCTCACCAAACACCTTCAGCAGCTGGCGAGACCACATGGGTTTCTCACCAAGAAAATACAGGGCCTGCAAACCATACCATGAAATATGTGGAGAAAGCCCTGTCACTATAATCTGTATCATATAGGATGAGGTGACTTGTGCCTGGCCTACAGGCCAGTCTCTGACTCTGCCCTGATGGGAATACTACACATCCACAAATCAGCTATAGCTGATGACATCAGCAGAGTCTGGTGAGAGGAAGATGGTAATAGCAGTGTCTCACATGCTGGTGTAAAATGCTCTGCCTAATGTCAAGCAGGTGCACAAACACACACACATTCACACACAAACCCCCAGTTGACTGCAGTGAGAACAGAACCCTTCTTATCTAAGTACATAGACTACAGAACTCTGTATTTAAGGCAAGATCCAAAGCTCAAGTCTAACATGGAGAGTGTCAGACATTTTATAGGTGATGACTTCAGCAGTGTCTGGTGAGGAGAAAATGGTAATAGCAATGTTCCATATGCTGGTGTAAAATGCTCTGTCTAGTGTCAAGCAAGTGCACAAACACATACAAGCAAACGCAAACAAACAAACACACACACACACACCAGTTCACTGCAGTGAGAAAAGAACTCTTACCTATCTAAACACATAGACTACATAACTCTGTATTTAAGTCAATAAACACAGGTCAAGCTTGACTTGGACAGTGTCAGACTACAGTTTATAGGTGATGACATCAGCAGTGTCTGGTGATTGGGAAAATAGTAATAGCGGTGTCTCACATGCTGGTATAAAATACTCTCTCTTTCTGTGCACAGACACACACACCAGTTAACTGCAGTGATAACAGAACCCCTACCTATCTAAATACACAAACTACAGAACTCAGTACTTTACACAAGCATCACAGCACAAGTCTGACTTTTACGAGGCTGCAGGACAACTTATAGTGGATGACATCAGTAGTGAATGTTGGAGAGAAGATGTTGGGAGATCTACATGAAATGCATTTCTAGCCATTTACAACTGTCAAGATATTAAAGGTCTGCATTTCTCCAGATTGAAGACTGTGCAATGTGTAGTATTTGGTGGTTGTGTTTCCAATGTGCGGGTATACTTTAAGAGACAGCTTTGTAAACTATATGAAAATAGGTGTCCACATTACTAGAAGTATTGAAAAATCTGAATGTGTATTGTCGTTCTAAAGATATACATCATATACAAGACAACATTTGTTATTTACTTATGTAGTGTAGTTGATATATTTGTAAACAAGTACTGAGAGATCAAGATTGCAGTGCATAGGGGAGGTAACAGATTGCTGCATTGTAAATATGTGTCCTTTCTTAGGTAGTGCCTTCATTTTGTTTGTGTTTCCACATGTAGTTTCATGGCATGAACACTAAATGTACATTAAACAAAAGTAATACATGCAATTGTCCACTTTGCATAGAGCACCACTCAGCAGTGAGTTTGTGTGATAGTTGGAAAAGAGTTTGTGCGTCCAAGATACACATTTCTACCACTTTACCTGTTTGCACATCGTTAAGTAGTGCATAAATGAGAGTGTCATTGCTAAAATTTTGAGAGGTCTCAGTATTGAGGGTATGAAAAATACCTTATATTTAACTGATTTGGCAGCAGCAGGTATAAATGCAATGACACTTTTTTTTTTTTGAGACCAGGTGATATAGGGTTCAAATCCAGATGTATGTAATACTTTTAAATAAGTAATGATAATGCAATGAAATTATTCTTTATCCTACATTCACCATGTGTTACTGTGTGTTGATGCAGCGCAGCATGTTTAAGCGGCATTGCCCAGAGATAACCATACCACAGAAGAGTTGTTCACCATAGTTTGACATTGGTGAAAGATGTCAAACTCCATGCAAACATAGAGGCCAAAAAGTGAAAGGATCCATTGCTTTGTTTTTTTTTTTTTTGGTACTTATGTGTGTTGTGTGTGATTCTACTTCTTGACCAGATCATAGGTATTAAAATGTAGTAGATAGGAAAGTGGTGAAATGGGTGGCAAGCCGGGGGATGAACAAAGGAAAAACAATATAGGAATGTGCAGGAGGGAGGTAGGAAAGAACCATAGCTATCCATTTCTTCAACACTATAAAATGAAAATATGTGTAGAATATTAACTGACTTTGGACTGTAGCCTCCACAAAGAGGGGTGTCAACAATACAATCATGTTGTATAGCTAACTGGACCAAATCAAGTGTGTCAAGAAGGCACATGTGTGAAACAGAGAGCTTTGTATGGGATGATATTTTTTGTGGGACAGGTGACCATTTTTTTTAACGTCAGTAAGAGTGGAATGCTGGGTAAGGGACATTAGTATTTCTGAGTCAAATGAGTTGGGTAAATAAGGAAGCAAATGCAAACAAACAGGACAAACAAGACAAGACACAGGGACAGTGAGGAACACAAAAGGTTGGGGGACACCATGACTGGGGTGAGGGAGGGGACAACTCAAGCCCATGCTTATCAAACATGGGGACAGTGAGAATCTAGTCCTCACCTGTAGAACTGTAATCACCATCCCCTTACTCTACTGACTGCTGGAGTGCATGATGTCTTCTCCTACAGACCATGGAGGAGAGCAGCCTCTCCATCTGACATAGGTGTACACCAGAGGTGCAGTCCACGACCCTATGCACCAACCTGGCATCCCCTGGTGGGTGATGAAATCCGCACATCTGTCAGTACTCCCAGAGGGTACCACAGCACCAGCTGCTGGAGTAGTGCTACCTGAGGGCACAGGTAGTGCAGGGGCAGCAGAGACAGTAGTGCCAGGGTGGCTCACAGATGTGCTAGGCATTGGTGCCAGAGCCGGTGAAGCAGAGGCAGGCTGAGCCACTGGGGTTGGCCTACCTCTCTGTGTTATGAAGCATTTAGTGATTTGTTGCAAATTGATGATATGGAGACATTTTGATGACACATAATAAAAACAAAAAAATATATAAGGGTTGGAGTGAGAGAAAAAAAGAGATACAATTAGTACCATCATAGGTGACATACAATACATTATCACAATAATACAACTATTTTATCTGAAGTTTTACATTTAAGAATACTTCCTAACAACTGAAAACTATAATTATGGATTGCTCAAAGTATTCCTTGAAATGTGCTTTTATATTACACATATGCTTGGTCCAAATATACAGATTACAGTTAACAGCAAGGCATTTATGCCACTTGTGTAGAACTTAATTTATGCAATATTATTAAAGAACTGCAGTATTGTATAGTTGTTACTCAGGGTATTTGAATCCACAACCTCTGACTATAGTCTTACACTTGACTCCTAAAGTTGGTTTGTGCTACAGGCTTATGCATGCATAACTGCTTTTACAGTTAGAATATGCATGCTAACTTTGCTACTACCATAGACAAAAGAAAAACCTTCTTCTTTAACTTTTAAAGCTACAATGATACTTCTCTTGCACTGCATATATACCACTTTTTTCCCCTCAGTCTATCCAGACAGACAGCATGGGCTTGCCTTTTTCAGAATTAGCTTTGAAAATAAAAGAAAGAAAAAAAGAAGAGCATTAGGCATACCATTCTTGCCTATATTGAGCTTTGTATGCATTATAAATTCTCTTTATTAGCATACTTACACAACTGTGGGATGTCACTGCTTTGAAACTCATCCAACCACTGGTTGAGTGTACCCCTCTTGCACCTTTTTAGGTCATTAAAGTGGTGTCTTCACTGCTCTCCAGTGTGTGCAATGCCAGTCACACTGGATATAGCCTTGGCCAGACTATTTCAAGCCTCAGACTTGTACTGGGAGCCAGAATAGTCCCCTTGCAGAAGCTTTGGCTGTGGCACTTTAACAGGAGTCCAGTAAATATTCTGGACTCCTCAACACCCTACATATGTGCCCTAAACTGGGCACCTTCCCCTCTAACACCAGACATGTCTAATTCCAAAGCAGTGCAATAGCAAGTAATGATTTCCTGCAATTCCTGTTGTCATGTTTACTGGTAGTGCAAAAACCTGAGAAACTATGACAGCCACATTTGTGTGATGTTATGCGAAAGCAACAGTGCCAAACAGCAAGGAAAGGAATTTTTGAAATTGGAAGGTTAATCTGACACTTGACATTAGTTTGAGGGGTGTCTGCTGCTGTAAGTGTTAGGTGGTTTAACTTTGCTGACATGCACTGGGAGCATACATTTCATGACCTGACATGTTCGTTTGACTTTACAAATTGCTAAAATTGATTTTTACAGTCTGGGTTTCAAATCTATGCATAAGGAACAAAACATTTTCTTCCACAGTGGTGATTTTTCATCTTTGTCACAGAAGTGCTTCTCAGACACAGTCATGAATCATTCATAAATACAGATGACAGATGGAGTTGTTAACCATGTATGTATGTGACCTGACAAGGTCCTTGTATATACATTCATTTATGTATGTGCCTTATTTAGGTGTCAAGGCCATCCAAGTCCAGATAGCAGAATTATTCTTATAGAAACAAAGTAGACAGTATACCCTCAGTCAAACATCTGAACCTTCCCTCATACCTCAAGATATCAACATCTACCCAGCCTGCCCTTCTCTATAACACCCTATATCTACAAACAAACAAACAACATCTGATTTATTTTCCTATAAATATCTTAAAACTAAGCATCCAAATTAATTTATGATCAAATATCAAACGAAGACCAAAATATAACTAGCTACACTCTTCCTTCTGCAAAATATCAGTTAAAAAAATTAGCAGAGATATTCACCTCAACCTTGGTCTCACTGTTCATAAAATTATCACTTCCAATCCCAAAGTAAACTAGTCACCTAATACATCTCAGCAAAAAACAGAATCCAAACGTACCTTACTAAATATAACCCTAAGAAGTATGTACAATAAAATCCATGACATACAATCTTCTCTTGTGACTTATACTCCTGATGTAGTCATAGCTACTGAAACCTGGTTAAAAAGCGAAATAAAGGATAATGAGATCAGACCCCAGGATACAATATACTCAGGCATGACAGACAAAACAAGTGTGCAGGTGGTGTAGAAATCATCTATAAAAACTCCCTAACCATCACCTTACTTCCACAGGAAATACCCACATTTAATAATGCTGAACTACTAATAATACTCCTAAAAATCAACAATAGGAAAACTATACATTTAACAGCAGTTTATATACTACCAGGGAATAACATTGATACTGCTGAAAGCATCCTGTATTGGATATCCCAACAAATTAATGATGAAACTATAATACCTGGAGACTTAAATATAGACTAGCAACTCATAAATTCCACTACCCTCACTGACTCCATAAACTTATACACCTTCAGAAAATTAATAACCACATCTGATAGAATCAATAAAACCTCAGGGAGACACTCAACATTAGATTGGATTCTTACAAACAAACCAGACAAACTAACAAAAGTAGGGTGCCTCACAGATATCATAAGTGACCACATACCAACATATGCTATTAGAACTCACCATAATCAAGATAAACATATTATCTATAATGAAATAGGAAAAACAACCAATTTCAGCAAACATATTTTCAAACTCTAAAAAAATATAACTGGAATGTACTTAGAACAAAGCCACTAGATACAGACCTTAAATAATCTAGCACCAGTATGTAATAAAAGAGTAACATCCAACACTATACCATGACTGACAACAAAACAAAAATATCATAATAGAAAGGGATAAAGCCTGGAAAAACCGGTATAAAAATAAAACTCATAATGCCCTCCGGCAATTTAGATAACTTAAAAACCTTGCAAAACTCCATGGGCCGGATTCACGAAGGCTTGCACGGAGTCTAAGAGTAGAGTAAGACTCCATGCAGCCAACATGTCTGCCGAGCAATCCAGGAACAGCCGGCAGGGGCGTGCAAGAGAGCTCCTAAAACTCCTATTACATGGACAGGGCTAGGTTATACAAATTACCTCATTTGCTGCAGAAAGTGATGCAAATTAGGTAAATTTGCGATCCAGGAAACCCTAACCTGTCCGAGTAAGAGTAGTGTTATGTGCAGAAATGTACTCGGTTGTCAACTGAGTACTGTTCTGCAAATAGCAAAACGGAGACGTGACAGCTCCAAATAAAGGATGCATCCAGTTGAGGAAGCATGCCAATAGCCAAATATACGGCCATTGGCAATTCTACCCATTGCCAGAAAAAAAAAATTAATATTTTTTTTACCTCGATCTCCACAGTTTAAGCGTAGTGCAGCGTCACGAAAAAGTGCTGCGCTGTAAAAACCCAAAAAATAAAAAATAAAAGCCAAAAATAGGCATTTTATTATAAATATACATTTACCATGCAAGTGAATGGCAGGCTGAAGACAGCATGGCTACTGAGTAGAGGTTGCTAAGGGGAGAAGCTCAGTCTAAGAGATACAACCAAGCATTAGTAGGCAATCCTATGCAAATGAGGGTAAGGATAGTGAATCCCGATTTCACATGGCAAATGAGCAAAGTCCATGGAGTGTAAGAGTAGGATAAGGGGAGTATCAGAGTAGAAAATAGGTGACATCATGAGGGGGGGTATGTATGAAATAATGTAAGCTCATTGGAGCAAAGTGGCATGTGTTTGCTGTCAGTTACCCATCACTGGAAGAGGCGTGTCAACAGGTATCCTAGCTAAAGGCAAGAAATTGAAGGTGTATGCCGTGAACAACACTAAAGTTTCTTGTAGAAGTGCCTGCAATGTGTATGCGCACGTGTGCGCACCTGTAAAACCGAGTAAGACTGTGTGCGTGTGTGCCTGTGTGCGTGCGTTTAAGCCGGAGTAAGCAAGTGTAAGGTTGTTGAAACCTGTGTATGCGCGTTTGCACCTGTGTGCACGCGTTTAAGCCGGAGTCAGCAAGTGTTAGGCCGTGTAAGCATGTGTGCGTGCGTGTGAGCTTGTGTGCATGTGTTTGCGCTTGTTTGCGTGGCACTGCCCCCTGTGGAAACAGAAAGGGAAAAGGAAGCACAACAAATAGTAGGAAGTTAACAAAGACGAACTAGCAGAGCTACAGATGAAAACAATCAGAATCAGCCAATTACACAGGCAGTACACTAGCCCAGCCCAGCCCAGCACTTAAAACTCTGCAAACTACTTTCCACTATGTTTTTCTCAGAGACACTGCAACACTGCAGTAAGCTAATAGAAGTGAAAACTGAAAAAGCTTTACTGAGACAAAGAAATGTTAGGGGCTGCCATTGCTGTTATAAGACGACATATGCAACATGCTGAGAGTGGTGACAATGCGAATGCTGCTGAGCAACCCACAGTGAGGAGATAGAGAAGAGTGTACAGGCCCAGGGTAACCTACCAGGGGCTACATGAGCTGGAGATACTGGAGCGCTATAGAGTGGACAGAGACCTCATGCAACAAATTGTTGAGCTGTACAGGCCACGCCTCACACACAGAACCAACAGAGGGGAACCCATTCCAGTGGAAACCAAGGTATGTGTTGGCCTAAGAATACTAGCAACAGGTACCTTCCAGAGACCAACTGGTGATATGATGGGGATTTCACAGGCATCAGCATCCAGGGTACCGCACCAGTTCCTGAATGCCATGTCAGCACATGTTGATGATCATGTATATTTCCCCAATTCCCGTGAGGTATTGGCCAGCAATATGTGTCTTTTCCAGAAAATAGTGGAATACCCTGAGGTAGTGGGTGCAATAGACTGCACGCACATATGCATCAAAGTACCAGCTGGTGAGCAGGGTAGGGTCTACTTTAACCGCAAGGGTTTCCCCTCCATCAACTGCCAGGTCATGTGTGATGCCCAGGGCATAATAATGAATGTGTGTGCTGGCTGCCCTGGAAGCTACCATGATTTCCATATCTGGCATCTGACACAGCTGTACCAGACATTTGCCAATGGGGACATAACTCATGGTCACCTAGTGGGGGATGCTGGATATGCGCTGGAGCCGTGGCTGATGACACCCATCAGAAATACACACACATCTGAACAGGAATGCCATAATGAGGCACATGCACAAACACAAAATGTAATCGAGCGTGTGTTTGGGCTGCTCAAGTCACGGTTCTGATACCTGGACACATCTGGTGGAGCCTTGCAGTACTCACCAACTACATGTACCCAAATAGTCATGGTATGTGCTATGCTACATAATATGATCCTGCGAAAACAGCTGCAGCAGGAGCAGCATAGGGCCGGGCCAAACAGCCCCCCACCATTGCCAAGGCCATCACAGGCAGAGCGTGACTCGGAGGAAGAACAACCTGAGCCTGCCCCAGTAGGCAGAAGGAGGCGTGCCCAGTATGCTTTGGCCTTGGCAAAGTGGCAACGCATAACATATACACTGGCTCAGTAGGAACCCTGGAAATGATACCTCTCTCTGACTCTCACATATAGTAAAAGGGATGCCTAACTTGACACTACCTGTTTTCAAACATGTATAGGGAGTGTAATATGTGCATCCCACATAGGCAGCCCTGCAGCACCACTTGAGGCATGATTGTCATGTGTTAAGCAATATAAAGCAGTGCTAAACAGCTTTTACCACTACTTAGTATATGTAAACAAAATTGCACACACTAAGTATCACAACTTTGAGCAATGTTGAGCAATATTGGGCAGCGTTCAGCAATGTTGGTTAACGTTGAGCAATGTTGTGCAAGTTTGGCAAAAGCAGGTGAACATGGTCATATTTGCTTTACTGTTCCTTAAGCAGTCTGGTCTGCCCAGTATGAAAATATGAAGCAGTGACAGTTCTCAAACCCAGGATACTGTGCACTCTAGTCACAGTACTGAACCACTAAACCATGACAGTATTTCACTGGTCAACGGGTGTGAATAAATGTTGATAAGTCTATGCAAAGTGTCTCATGGAAATCCCGCAGGCACACCATAATCCCTGTAGAGTTATGACACAAAGGTGAGCCCTTCAGTAAAAATACAACTAGATTTACAACACACATATAGTATAAATGTTAATATTGGGTGTGTTCACACACGTCAACAAATGTAGAGGACTTCACACAGCAACATACTGAAAGGCCAAACTGGGCATGCTCACACACTTAGGCCATGTCTGAGTACAGCAGTTGGCCACACATATCAGGCAGTTGCATGTGTTAACCCAGGAACCTCTCACAATTCACCAGTCTTGACTTGTGCACACAGTGATATGACAACAGACACATATATAATATATTGGAACCCTGTCATAATCAAATATGTACTACAGATACTCAGGTTGTTCATAGAAAGTTGAAAAGCAAAGAAAAAAAAACAGAAATCAGTATCATCAGTAAACAATGTACACTGCAAACACTATCCAATCCAGGTCATGGAAAGATTATCTGCGAAGGGGTCCATACAGAACCATGACACTACCGTCAGCTATGTCATAAATAGCAATGTACACTCATATATGTCCTGAGTCAGGGCCAACTGTAAATGACTGACAATGCCAACATCCTGTCAGATAGGCTCATACATACATACCCACCTCCCACTGACAAAAGGCCCTATCATCATACCAGGAGATATCACATGTAGAATGGGTAAACAGCTCCTTCCAAAGCTGAAAACATGGCATCAATTGGATTACATTGTGCCCCTATATGTGTCATAAGTGAACTGCAGAACAAACAGAGCCTGCACCTGAACAGTCTGTTGAGCCTCACCCTCTCTACAGGATATGAAACTGTTGAATGGGTTACAGCAACATATGGCACACTACACAGACCATGGGAACTATAGTCTCATAAGCCGATGAAGTCTGATCTGCAAGGCCATGGAGTCCATCATGATTAAAGTCTGAAACAGAGCTATTGGAAGCCTATAAACACACAACCCTACCAACTTTGGACTGTTCATGGGCAGATCATGTTTCCCAAACCTGCTAGACTGTTTGCAAGGCAGCCACCCAGGACATACATGAATGAAATGAGCTACACACGTCCCACATACACTTTGAATAGGCCTTTTCCAACATCCCAGACACATGTTGTATCCACAAAATCAATAACCTGTGCATAAATATGTATTGTCATCAGATGGAATGGCAACTGGGCCACAGATAGATCACACAAGGTAAGAATTGTGGAGTCCTATTCAAGTTGGTAACACCTGCTGTCCCCCGTGTCTCAGTCCTGAGATTGCATAAAACTAAGTGCACACACATTACCATGACTAGTCTGATGATGTCAGCATCCCACAAATATAGCAGTGGAAATGAAAACTCCCACTAAAGCATATAGGGCGTTGTGTTAATGCATTTCTCACCAGTATCATAACATAGTTAGGTAGGGGTTTAAATCCTGCAATTGCTGAGTGTATGTGTGTGGGGTGTGTCTGTGTGATTTCCTTTGAGAGTATTTCCCTTTTGGAGACTTGGCAAACACCTTAAAAGTGTTATATTCTTGTTTGGCAAGTCTGATGATGTCAGCATCCTACAAATATAGCAGTGGAAATGAAAGCTCCCAGTAAAGCATATAACAAGTAGTGTTAATGCGTATCTCTCTAGTATCATAACATAGTGAGGTAGGGGTTTGAATCCTGCAATTGCTGAGTGTGTGTGTGTGTGTGTGTGTGTGTGTGGGGGGGGGCTACGTATCTGTGTGATTTCCTTTTTAGAGTATTGCCCTTTTTGGAGACTAGGAAAACACCTTAAAAGTGTTACATTCCTATTTGGCAAGTCTGATGATGTCAGCATGCACTCTCTCTAGTATCATAACATAGTTAGGTAGGTCTGATGATGTCAGCATCCTACAAATATAGCAGTGGAAATGAAAACTGGGTATGAGTGAATGTGGATGTGTGTGTGTGGGGGGTGTGTGCTGTTTCTGTGTGATTACCTTTGAGAGTATTGCCCTTTTGACTACTAGGTGGTGTATGTTTCTGTGTGATTTTTTTGAGAGTATTGCCCTTTTTGGAGACTAGGATAGTAATGTGCATATCTCTCTCTCTAGTATCATAATTAGTTAGGTAGGGGTTTGAGCCTGCCCTAATAACAGTGTGTGTGTATATGTTTCTGTGTGATTTCCTTTGAGAGTATTGCCCTTTTTGGAGACTGGTGTATGTTTCTGTGTGATTTCCTTTGAGAGTATTGCCCTTTTTGGAGACTAGGAAAACACCTTAAAAGTGTTACATTCCTGTTTGGCAAGTCTGATGATGTCAGCATCCTACAAATATAGCAGTGGAAATGAAAACTCCCAGTAAAGCATATAGCGCATCGTGTTAATGCTATCTCTCCAATATCACATAGTTAGGTAGGGGTTTAAATCCTGCAATTGCTGAGGGTGTGCGTGTGTGTGATTTCCTTTGAGAGTATTACCCTTTTGGAAACTAGGCAAACACCTTAAAAGTGTTATATTCCTGTTTGGCAAGTCTGATGATGTCAGCATCCTACAAATATAGCAGTGGAAATGAAAACTCCCAGTAAAGCGTATAGTGTGTAGTGTTAATGTGTATCTCTTTAGTATCATAACATAGTCAGGTAGGGGTGTGAATCCTGCAGCTGAGTGTGTGTGTGTGTGTGGGGGGGGATAGGTGTCTGTGTGATTTCCTTTTTAGAGTATTGCCCTTTTTGGAGACTAGGAAAACACCTTAAAAGTGTTACATTCCTATTTGGCAAGTCTGATAATGTCAGCATCCTACAAATATAGCAGTGGAAATGAAAACTCCCAGTAAAGCATCTAGTGCGTCATGTTAATGCATATCTCTCTAGTATCATAACATAGTTAGGTAGGGGTTTGAAGCCTGCTAATTGCACAGTGTGTGTGTATATGTTTCTGTGTGATTTCCTTTGAGAGTATTGCCCTTTTTGGAGACTAGGAAAACACCTTAAAAGTGTTACATTCCTTTTTGGCAAGTCTGATGATGTCAGCATCCTACAAATATAGCAGTGGAAATGAAAACTCCCAGTAAGGTATATAGTGCGTTGTGCTAATGCATATCTCTCTAGTATCATAACATAGTTAGGTAGGGATTTGAATCGTGCAATTGCTGAGTGTGTGTGGGGGGTGTGTGTATGTTTCTGTGTGATTACCTTTGAGAGTATTGCCCTTTTTGGAGACTAGGGGTGGGGTGTATGTTTCTGTGTGATTTCCTTTGAGAGTATTGCCCTTTTTGGAGACTAGGAAACACCTTAAAAGTGTTACATTCCTTTTTGGCAAGTCTGATGATGTCAGCATCCTACAAATATAGCAGTGGAAATAAAAACTCCCAGTAAGGTATATAGTGCGTTGTGCTAATGCATATCTCTCTAGTATCATAGCATAGTTAGGTAGGGGTTTGAATCCTGCAATTGCTGAGTGTGTGTGGGGGTGTGTGTATGTTTCTGTGTGATTTCCTTTGAGAGTATTGCCCTTTTTGGAGACTAGGGATGGGGTGTATGTTTCTGTGTGATTTCCTTTGAGAGTATTGCCCTTTTTGGAGACTAGGAAAACACCTTAAAAGTGTTACATTCCTGTTTGGCAAGTCTGATGATGTCAGCATCCTACAAATATAGCAGTGGAAATGAAAGCTGCCAGTAAAGTATATAGTGTGTCATGTTAATGCATATCTCTCTAGTATCATAACATAGTTAGGTAGGGGTTTGAATCCTGCAATTGCTGAGTGTGTGTGGGGGGTGTGTATGTTTCTGTGTGATTTCCTTTGAGAGTATTGCCCTTTTTGGAGACTAGGGGTGGGGTGTATGTTTCTGTGTGATTTACTTTGAGAGTATTGCCCTTTTTGGAGACTAGGGATGGGGTGTATGTTTCTGAGTGATTTCCTTTGAGAGTATTGCCCTTTTTGGAGACTAGGAAAACACCTTAAAAGTGTTACATTCCTGTTTGGCAAGTCTGATGATGTCAGCATCCTACAAATATAGAAGTGGAAATCAAAACTCCCAATAAAGCATGTAGCACATCATGTTAATGCATAGCTCTCTAGTATCATAACATAGTTAGGTAGGGGTTTGAATCCTGCAATTGCTGAGTGGGGGGTGTGCATGTTTTTGTGTGATTTCCTTTGAGAGTATTGCCCTTTTTTGGGGACTAGGAAAACATCTTAAAAGTGTTACATTCCTGTTTGGCAAGTCTGATGATGTCAGCATCCTACAAATATAGCAGTGGAAATGAAAACTCCCAGTAAAGCCTATAGTACGTCGTGTTACTGCTTATCTCTCTAGTATCATAACATAGCTAAGTAGGGGTTTGCATCCTGCAATTGTTGAGTGTGTGTGTGTGATACTGTTGGGCAATGTGTTGTGTGTTTAGCTTTTACTACTGTATGACATATCAGTATAACAACATTATGTGCATTGCACACTTCAGGTATCTGTGTGGCAAATACATATATGTACATGTGACCTCAATTAGTTCATAGGTGAAAGCCTGATTTCTACATGAATACATCTGTTACCTATGACAGATTGTGTTGCTGCTTCTCAGACCTTAGGTCACATATGTACGTTTGTGACAAGGCCAGCCACTGTAGTGATCTGTGGCCTAGATCATCTGTGTCACACACACCCATGACAGCTTCTATAGAATAGTGTGAGTGAGGGTTCATGCCTTGGGTATATTTCAGACATGTTCAAACACAACAAAGTCTGTCAATAATGGACATTCATTATAGGTGTACAACAACTTTGTGGATATGCATACAGACCCCTTATTGGTTATGTGATACACCGAGGGACTTCAGAATACCTATGGAAATGTGAATACCAAAGGACAGATGACATAACACTTGGTTGTATGTACACATCGGTACAGGTTCTACATGTTTGGGGCTACTACCTATGTGGTACTGTCGGGATACTATGTTTAATAAATGTGGATGACTATGCTATATTTGGCTTACAGCTTTACAGCATGGGTTGGACAACATGTATCTGTCTGTATGATACCCTTGTGGAGGATAAGTATCTCATCTAGAGAATGCATTGTAGGCCACTGTATGCATTTCCAGATGTGGATGGACATATCTCTAGTGTGTTTGCTTGTACCTAAGAGGGCTATATGCCAAACAGGAGTGGTCCCAGGAATGGGTGGTGGTCAATACCACTGGTTACTGGTATAGTATAGTACCAGACGGATCCAAATGCTGCTGAGTTTCCTACCTCTGTGTGTCAGTTGTCAAGACATCATCTAACGATTGGTCATAGTCAGGCTGTTGAGGTTGTGTACACTACCGGAATGTAAACCAATGACAGATAGTAACAGTATCACCCACAGCATAGTGTCAAACCATGTCATACACACATGTGTACCCAAGTTAAAACATATGTGTATTAAAATGCATACTGGCCACCAATAGAAACAATGAAGTCTTGACACTGTGTAATACAGGGATGTCACCCTTCCCATGTGTCCACTATGCACGTACATGCAGACAGTACACCTCCATCATGTTCACAAATGTACACCTGCAAATCTGTACTGCACACATCACACACGTACTGTCCACTCGCCAACACATGCTGCCAAAACTACACATATCAGCCAAGTGGCACATGGGCTGACAATACATTTTTGGAATTAACACTGTTGTAAACAATACTACATTGATTATCATAGCTTTAATGCATCATGCCTGCTCAGATATACCTACAGAGATATCATTACACTGTACTGTTGACAACATTCTAACATTGCTATACTGCTATAAAGTCACCCTGTGCATCAGCACCATGTTAGCCTGTTCCTGCATCAATGTTACAGATGGCAGGAGGTGGCACAGTTTCATCATATGCACAGGGTGTGTTGTTGGTTTGCCAGAGGCCGACATTGACCCATCCAATCAACATGTATGTGTGTGTGTGTGTGTGTGTGTGTGTGTCTGTGTCTGTGTGTGTGTGTGTGTGTGTGTGTGTGTGTGTGTGTGTATGTGTGTGAGGGACAACAGTACAGCATGGGTCAATGTTGATGTAATATGTGTGTGTATGTGTTAGCCCTAGGTGTTTGGATTATGTGCATGTGTCTGCATGCACACAGTTCCACCATATGGCTGCCATATACGGGAGATTGTGGGACAGCCACAGACTGTACCTGCCAGGCTGTACAGATCACCGTCTATGGCCATGGACAGAGTACCTGTGCCTGGCAGGGGTGCAACGGACAGTATCGGGTACTAAGCCAGACTGGGTACTATCATCAGAGGCAGAGGGATGTCGACTGGACCCATGTCCCTGCTGGGACTGGCCAGAGCCACGTGCACATGGTCTTCTGTGACGGTCTATTGACAGCCCTGCTCCAACATTGCTGGGGCTGGTACTGCCACTATGGGAGTGGCTGTGACTTGTGTGTCATCCAGGACAACTGCCATCCGATGATGTTGCTGGCATACGTCCATGTCAATGTCTCGGCTGTCCTGCACTGTCCTGGCACATGGACATTACATTGCGGAGGACATCTAATGTCTCCTTCAAACGTCTATCAATGACCTCGGTGTAGTGACGTACTGCACCCGCAAGGTCACGGATACTGTCATTGATAGCAGTGTTATGGGCCCTCTGCACCCTCAGTCCCTGTCTGGTGTACTGTTCCATACGTGCCTGTGCCTGCATTACAGCCCAGAACATACCTGAGGTTTAAGACCTGTGGGGGCACATCTGCCAGGGGCATTACAACCAGCGGTGCTCCCACAAGAACCCCTGGATATCAGCCTATGTGGTACCATTCCAGGAATCTAGGTATGACTGCTGTGAGGGGTTGCATGTGCCATAGATACCACACTATCCTGGTCAATGCCTACTGTATGCTGTCCCTCAGCTAAGGCCATTGGTGATGGCTGGGACTGGCCAGAGCCACGTGCACATGGTTTTCTGTGACGGTCTATTGACAGCCCTGCTCCAACATTGCTGGGGCTGGTACTGCCACTACGGGAGCGGCTGTGACTTGTGTGTCATCCAGGACCACTGCCATCCGATGATGTTGCTGGCATACATCCATGTCAACGTCTCGGCCGTCCTGCACTGTCCTGGCACATGGACATTACATTGCGGAGGACATCTAATGTCCCCTTCAAACGTCTATCAATGACCTCGGTGTAGTGACGCACTGCACCCGCAAGGTCACGGATACTGTCATTGATAGCAGTGTTATGGGCCCTCTGCACCCTCAGTCCCTGTCTGGTGTACTGTTCCATACGTGCCTGTGCCTGCATTACAGCCCAGAACATACCTGAGTTTGTAAGACCTGTGGGGGCACATCTGCCAGAGGCATTACAACCAGCGGTGCTCCCACAAGAACCCCTGGATATCCGCCTATGTGGTACCATTCCAGGAATCTAGGTATGGCTGCTGTGAGGGGTTGCATGTGCCATAGATACCACATTATCCTGGTCAATGCCTACTGTATGCTGCCCCTCAGCTAAGGCCATTGGTGATGAGGGATGTATTGGAAGTATGAATGTGCACATAGATGGTGTGGAAAGCTGTGTACTGTCGATTGGCGAAACAACGACAGACCCTGTCAAACCTGCCTGTGCCACAACACATGTTTCATCATCTACACTATTTGTGACAGTGTCTTCAGGTTCCCTGCTGCACTCAACCAACACAACCTCAGCACCTGTGAGAGGGAGACAGGAAACACACTTTACAATCTGTACATGATACATGAACACATGAACGCATGCACACATGCACACATGAACACATGCACACATGCACACATGCACACATGCACACATGCACACATGAACACATGAACACATGCACACATGCACACATGAACACATGCACACATGCACACATGCACACATGCACACATGAACACATGCACACATGCACACAAATACACTACTCACTAAAGTAGACACACACACACACACACACACACACACACACACACACACACATACACACCAACAGCAATCCAGAACATACCCATTAGTGGTTGATGGTGAAGTACAGTATCACAAGCCAAAGAGTCCTATCACTTGTCAGCATGCAAGATGTGTGTTGCTCAACAGCATGAAATGTGAGTGTAGAGAGTCCTTGTTAATAACAGTATACATGTGTTTGATGCATGTATGTTGTTCAATGATTGGTCTCACCCTGGAACACAATGTGAACATGGACACAACATTGCTGTGCAAGTATTAAATGCTTTTCAATGTCCTGTGCACTATCACTCACAGGTATACATACCATGGCTGGATGCACACAACTGTCAGGTGTATAGTAATGAATGCTATGTGTTGTACTGTAGTTACTGTAACTGGATGTAGTGTAGTACCATGAGCCATCATCAGGCAGCATCATGTGGTCACTCAAGGCCATTAATGTGTGTCACACTGGCAACTATTTTGCTGTACCTGAACCGCAGCACTGTGGCTACATTAACCATTTCACAGGCAGTTGTTACATGGGTATGTAAGGTGATCAATAGGGAGCATTGCCTAATATGAATGTCTTGTTTGTTGAAGAGTTTTGCAATGCCCCATGATAGGCCTCTACCCCTCAGGTATAATATGTGTGCTGTGTGGATGACATTTGGGATACTGGAGTCTGACCTTACAGCAGGTGTCTACATATGCCATGTGTATCATATTGACATGTACTGCGTATGACAAGTTGGTGTATATTGTGTGCATGTGCATTGACTCTGCCTATACAATGTCCACTACAGTGTACCACAATTGTTTGGGATGCTCTGTGTATAGCATGTGTTTGAGGCAGCCACTCATGCTACTCAGATGTGCATAGTCCCACAGAAAACTTGCAGACCATGCATTATGTGTAGGTGTTTTACATGTGTAAATGGCCTAAAACCCACCTATGACATACACATGTTATTTGCCATATGAAATGTAAAACACTCACCAGCATGGGTCTGCTGCCTTGCTGTCACACCAGAGGGATCTACAAGGATATGAGACAGTTTGTCAGTATCAACAACCGTGGCATTGCTGCTGTGACTTTGCAATTTTACAGTAGTACAACGGTTGACAGTCACGGGCATACAGATTATGTTCAAAATTATCAGTATTGCACAACACCAGGCTCTACATCTTCCAAATACACAGTACACATCTGACATATGCATGTTCTAACAATCGAGCTAACAGTAGTCTACAGATATGGCATGTTATCTGCACGCTCGGAGTTAACTTGCTGGGTGACTCCAGCCTCCATGATGACACATGTTTTTTGTAGTGGTTGGCCAGGAGCCACCATGCTGAGGAGCAGCTCTTCCACTCTGGTGAGTGGCGGGTGTGATGCTGCACCACCACCTGTGGCAAGCTGTTGTCTGCTGACATCAGAGGCATGCTGCCGGACATGTTTAATTAAATCACTGCAGTGATGGCGTACCTTCTCATACGTCCGGTTATGCATGCCTACGTCATTAACCCGATGTACAACATCCTGTCACAGTGCAGTGCGCTCATGCTAGTCCTGGCTGGTTCTGGAGAACAGCAGGGTGTGATGTTGTAATAGTGTGGATATGATTAATTCCTCCTCTTCCGGGGAATAGGCAGGGTTGCGATGATGAGACATGTCCCTGGAAGAAAATAAGACAATTATTGTGAGCAAGTCTTGTGGTACACTTAGCATTCTAAAGTACAGATATCAATGAAATGCCACATATAGCAACCTATTTGGCCGTCAGTAGATACACACTTTTAATACCACACATCAGTGCTCAGCCCACAACTGCCTGACAGTGCCTGGCATGTTCTATATATTAAACCATGTTCTGCACAGCAACAAAGTGAAACCAGTATGTAAGACTATACAATAGCACATGGCACACTGTATGTGACACAATGCACCACCTAACCACAGGAGGCATATATGAAGCTAATGCATACAGAAATTTGTCATCCATTGAAATGATTGTAAAGCACAGTTACAGTACTACCAGTACACCACATTATTTGTTGATAGCAAACCCCTAAGTAACATATGTGCACATTCATCAATATAGGTGGCATCCTGCTGTACTACACTATACATGTTGCTAGATATGCACTTATATCCTGTAACACACATATGACCCAGGCCATGTCACAGGCATACCCACACACACATCAGACATACCTACAAAACACAAAGGTATGGCAACCCAGATGAGCTTTACCTGTGTACCATACAGTACTGTGTGTCAGCACTTACAAAACCTTATGCCTGAGGTATGTAATGTGTGGGGACTACAGGTAACAAACAAAACAGTGTTTCAAAGCAATGTGGATATACACCATACTGTGCTGTTTAGGCCTACAGCTTCAGGTAGTACTACAGTTCATACGGGATTTGTATTCACTAGTGTCAATAATCAATGAGCATACATGTACCACTTTAGCCTACAATGGCACACTCCAGTCAACACCATGGGGCTATGTCACACTGTATACCATACTGCTTTTGCTGCCTAGCAATAGCATACATATCTTTTGTGGGGATCAGAGCTAGAACACTACATACCATGATATAAACATTTACCCACTAGGCTATCACACATATACACAACGTTGACACATTCACCTACACATTCACCATCACACTCAGTCAACCTCACATAGCAATTAATGCAACATGTACATGCATGTGTGCATCAGGTCATAGGTAGCTCATAGGCTATTAGGCGTAGGGCCTATAGAAGCCTAGCCATATGGTACCCTGCCCTTCAACACCCATGTAATTTAAGTTCATGTGCCCCTGTCATGCAGAGCAACAGAAGTGATTCCCAGGTTGTATTTCCTATGTCACATCCATTCATCATGATTATTCATGACGACTGCAAATGAGGACCTTTCTTTGCTATTGATAGGTAGTTAGTTCCAGGGTATGGTTTGTGTTTGAGATGAGAATGTACCACTCCAGCATGTTCTGCTTTTTGACGTTACAAGGTTTAGATCAGTATGGTGTGTAGCTTGTAGGGATTTTGATCTGTTGACATGGAGCATGTCTAACACCTGTGGGTTTGGCATAGCTTTGTATGTTAGGCAGAGGTTGGCTCTGGGTGTGCGGTATGTGACACAGTGTAGCTGTGGTTTTGTAAGACAGTCTGCATAGGGCATCTGTTTGAGTCTGGTAATACTCTTTGTGGTGTTTGTGCCTGGCGTCTACAGTTGCTGTAGATGTCTTCTGAGGTACATACCAAAAGGCCCATTGTACTCTATGATGGGTTTTATGACTGATGAGTAGAGTGGAACACTGGCCTCTCATTCCATGTATGACACACCTTTTGTGATGACATGTGGACCATACACAGTTTACATGACTAGTGAGGCACTGTGATTATCAAAAGGGACACTACTGTCCACCTGTGTCCCATGGTCTCTTATCACACTTTTGGTGTTGAGTAGACAACCACCTATGTGGTAGTTCATGGGTACAGGGTTTTTAACAAAAGGGATGGCAATACATTTACAACATTGAGCTTGAGCGTACATATAAACATCCATAGGTGTACATATAGATTTACGTGTAGGCACATATACAGTCCACCTTTCATGGTGGAAATATCAATTATGCAAGGGTTGAGAGAGATACAGTTATGTATCAATTTTGCACAGTCTTGTGCAGAATGCATTGAGGGTATTCTCAGGCCATGTATCTTTAGCAGGACTCCCTGTCTGGAAGACTATAAACTTAGAAAATCATACCCACAGCGTTTAAACACTGCATATCATATACCATCACTGTATGCTGTCTTGTTTGCCACACACTACAACCTACATGAAAATATGCACATAACAGTCTTCACCAACATATATATGTCCACCCTTCACAAACAGTTGCAGTATGTACCTTGCTCTATGCACATGTTAAGATGCTAATATATCTGACACATAAATATCTCTACATATGTGTGTGCCATACACACACAAGGTACACACTGTTGTACATCTGTAGACCTCATGGATGACCTGTTGGGCCTTGCTACAACATGAACAGTTGTCACATGTGTGCATGGCAGTAATATTACAGGGAGTATTTATAGCTGCTAATGCTACATTACTATACTAGCCTGGTACAGCAGTTGCCAATGCTAAGCTGCACATTATATGACTATCATGCATGTGTTACTCTGTCGCATCCATGTTTATATAGCTGTTTGCACTACTCCCCTAGACAGCCATTATACACAGTACTGTACAGAACATAGATGACATGATTGGATGTTTGACATTAAATGCTGAGCTACATATGTCACAGTTATGTCCCACTGCACACAGCTGCACACTAATTTGTCCATGGCAGTAGTCACGCATGGCATCAGTGCATACATACCTACTGCTGCCACATATGCATGTTTCAAAGTATTTACAGTACTCTTCATAAATATCTACTACTTGCCGGTAATCACATTTCTGTCACATATCTGTTTGTCACTTTCAGGTCCGTCTGTTTTTTTTTTTTTGACAATTTTTTTTTTGGTGCTGCCTAAGTAGAGATTGCTTCTACTTAATTCCCTTTCTTATTAATTAAGTTTTTTTTTTTTACTTAATATATTCGGTGGCTGATTCAATAGAGTATTTTTACTCAATTAAACTTTTGCGTTATTAAGTAATAACTACTATTTACTCATACACAAGTTCTGTGAAGCTGTATCAGGTGCAATGTAATGATTGCATGTGGGGATAGCAAGTACAGTCTGCTTTTATAGGTATCAGCACATGTGCATGTGATGACCTCTGCACCAATTGGTGCCCAGCATTTGGTAAATGCATACAGCCTGCTGTGTGGTAATTGCAGTACTCACTGTCATAGCAACCCAATGTTATAAATTGCTAAGTTTTGTGGGCATAGCCCTTTCAGATTTCCAGAGTGGGGCCCATGCTTGTTTGTTGTGTACACTGTTGTTTAAATCAGAAGGTTGGTATACTTCTTATATCTGAAGCTAGAGGTGTAGACAGTGATGTACATGTTGTACTCAGACCTGACTGTTGCCACTTCCAGTACAGAGCTTTCAGTGTAGAGTTTAACTCACCCCTACAAATGCTTACACAAGATATATGTGAGTATGCAGTTTCATTTCTACTTATGTAATTGATTGCCATACAAAAGTAGTCATTGAGAAGTATTCTTTTGACACATGAACTGTTTGTGGACTGTTATACTGTGCATATTTATGTACTCACTTCTGCAGGGTTTGTGTTCTTTTTATTGTTAACATTAGCACAGGAGTCTCAGGTAAACTGGACAATTCCACTACTGAGTATGCCTACCTACATCCTTGGTTAACCCTAAACACACATATATTTAAAATATTGGGGGGGATGCAGACATACAGAGAGCATTATGTCTTATTGTGTGAGTGTTATCTTACTGGACTTAATGGATTGGTGTGTACCTGTTGGTTTATCAAGGCAGGTGGTCTGTCTGCATAGGTCCCAACTGTGAACCTATCCAGATGGTAGTCAGATGTTAGCCTGTTATTCTTTGTCTGTGCAACCCACAGGTGTTTGCAGCACTGGTACAATGGCATTGTTACAGTCAGTTGCTACCAGTACATGGCTAGATCCTTTGGTATTTCTGTGTTGTACTCCTACATAAGGGTATGCTTGTGGAAGTCCTCACACAGCTGTTTGCATAGTGTGTAACAGCAGATGAGCTGATATGCCTGTGTGTTTGTGCTTCTGCCAGGCCTATGAAACACTGAGATACATATTTGCTTGGAGTCAGGGACAGGTAGTTAAAAGTGAGGTACACCTTCCAATTAATAGAGACAGTTAGTGTAGACTTGAGTGAAGCAATTCATATGGATTTGTACTCCTTTTATGAAGTACAAGCGGTGTCTACCGTTATTGTTGTGATTATTCATTGTGTGATACAACACCTCTCTGACTAACGTCAGTACTTTTCAGAGGGATTCAGAGGAACACAGCTAAAATATGTTTCACAATCAGGAAGTATGGCCTCTGCCCTAATCAGATATGCCAGTGTTTGTCCTGCTATGATACTGTGTGGGGGTTGTAAAGTGTCTCAGTAACATTATTTGCTGCTAGAATGGCTGCTTCTCTTATCACAGTCATGTAATGGAATTCCACAACAATTGCTGGTAAAGATCCACAGAACAAGCTTTGTGTTATGGCCTTCCAATTTTTCATTTACATTCACTCATTGTTTTGCATGATATATTTATTTTAGCACCAAGTGATTGTATATCTGCTGTGGCTTAGTGCTACTTCATGCAGTCAATTGTGTCTAAGGTGTGGAGTTTGAGACTAGCAGAGGTGTTTTATTTTGCTGCTGAACAGAACAAGGGCCCTGACATACAGAGTGATTAAGGCACTTTTAAGCAGTTGTAAGCGGGTGTGCGTGTTTGCATGACGCTTAGCAATGCTAAGCTTAGTGCACACATGCGCACACTCGCTCAAACCTGCTAACTTCTGCTTAAAAGTGCTTACTCCCGCTAACCCCCACGCTAATTTCTTTGAAAGAAAAGAAAATGGGAAGATAGGAAAGTGGTGAAAAGGGGGCACAAAGAGGGAAAGACAGTGGGGAAACCAGCTCGGGATGTGCAGGACATTTCTTTACCAGCAACAGCTGTGCATATGTTACAAATTTGGAGTGTAATTTGAAACCTTCCACCCCTGAGAGAGGGGTGAGGACAACAAAGTATGTTGTACTGCCAATTCTAATTATCGGTTTACATGTCCAGCAGACATGTGTGCAAAATGGGCAGCTATGTATGGGGCGTAATTTTTTTGTGGGTACAGATTGCCTTTTTTTTTTTTTTCCAGCTGAGAGTGGAATGTGAGGTACAGGAAGTAGGTATATTTGGGGAGGTAGGTTGGGGAGGTAAACAGACAAGACAAACAAGATGCATACAGGGGCAGAGTATGACACATAGGGTGGGTGAACACAACTGACGGGGACGGATGTTTGGAAATCGCAAGCCCATAAGCCCACAGATGGTAACAGTGGGACTGAGATCCCCACCCATGGGCAATCACCACTGAACCTTCACAGACCCAAGGGTGGCTGTGCTGGGGGCTGCGCAGGAGGGGCAGGCTCACCCATGAGTCACGCCACTCTCACTTTGAGCTGGCATAGGGGATCAGCGACTAAACACTGGATCTCCCTACGCACCACAACTCTGGACCCTTCGGAGTGTGACAGGTGGCCCTTCTCCACTTACGCTTGCAGGGGGCATGAGCCCCATCCCCTGCAGTGCTTCCACCCGAAGGTGGAACAGGACCAACGGAGGAGGGTAGCTTGGGCTGCGCACCAGACCTGCTGGTGCCAGGTGCAATCGCCAGCTGAGGAGGGACAGGTGGGTCCACTGGGACCAGCCTCCCCATACGTTCTGTGATTAGGTGTGTTTAATTACAACATAGACAACAGCATTCCAAATTAGTTGTAACAGCATGCAGTAATATTCCCATTAACCCAACACACCGGGGTTCCAACAGTTGAACAGCAAACATAACACATGCATATATTGAACAACAGTGGACATTACAACAGCATGCAGGGATGATTGGTGGCAACAGGTCACCAAGACTGTGGTGTTTGAACAGGGCACATGCATCAAAGAAAATGCAGATTTTTATAGAACAATAGGACATATGTCCCAAGAAATGTTTTGAGATTAGACATACCCATTGAGGTGTGGACTTGCATTGTTTATGCACATGGAATATGGTGTAAAAAGAAACCTCCATTAACATCTTATTAGTACTTTTACTCTATGCTACATTCCTATTGACTGCAGGTGTATATCCCCTACATGTATTATTACACTAGGCAACATGCATTAGATTGTGTAATGGGTTTGGCTAGTTCATTATATACCTGACCTATATCTGACATACTAACTGTCCAAGATGCAGATGTTACTGCTACATAGTTATATTTTATTTTTATATTTATGTATCTACATATCTGGATGTGTTCACGTGACATTTTCAGTTATATTTCTACAGAACCCTACATTTCATGTAGCACACTCACATTTCTGGGGAACACCTTGACAAGCTACTCGTGTGCCAGATTTACCTATGCATGACAGCCATTTACCAACTGTTGAGGACTGTTATATGCTTCACAGCTACTGGCACTTCCTTCATCCACTTTATATGGGACTGCACAACTGTGGGTTGACAGCACTTAATACAACAGTACTATTTATTTAATGCAAGGGTGCAACAACATTTCAAAGTAAGTGACACAGACACACTCCAAGTATTATACCTTTATTAATTACATTAAACACTCTTTTCTACAGGCTCTCTCCTTTATTTGATATTACAGTGCATACAGAAGACCTATTCAGGACATATTATAACTTTACTGATAGGTTACAACACTCTTTTTCAGGCTCGCTCACTTATTTTATATGACAGTACATGCAGAGATAGTATTCCAAACTTATTTTACCTTTATTAATGGGTTACTACACTCTATTTCTGGCTCTCTGATTTATGCTATATAACAGTACATGCAGAGAATTAATTCAGGGTATTTTATAGCTGTAATATTGGGCTACAACACTTTTTTCATGCTCTCTCACATATATTATATAACAATACATGCAAAATAATTACTAACCTGCCTGGTGGCGCAGCCTTAGCAGCCTATCTGCATAGGCTTGCTGATTCACAGCACGGACACCTGCAGCTGTGAAGTAAATGAAGGGATATTGAGACATACCTATCCATTATTTAGACTATATTAGCATGTCTTACATACTGCATTCCATGGCTACCTACTCAGTAGTGGGGCATCTTGCATATGACGGGCCTCCTGGATCCATTGGTTCAGTAGGTCCTGCTTCTGTCTCTTCAGGTCTGCATGGTGGTGACGGACCTGCTCACCAGTCCGAGGGATGCCTGTGGCACTGGTGAGTTCATGAGCCAACCGGTTCCAAGCCTCTGCCTTATACTCCATCCCTTGGAACTGGCCCTGCAGGAGTCGAGACTCATGACGATGGACTAGGAGCCAAACCATGTATTTTGACTCCTCGATGCCCCAGCATTGCGCTCGAAAGTGAGTACCCTCTCCAGCACCAGACATTCTAACTGCAGATGGGAGCTACAATCAGTTATGGCGAGTATTCCCACCTATGGAGCTTAAATATGCCGCATTTCCCGCACTTTTTTGTGAGTGGCCGTTTTTGAAAATTCTCGGCTGACTGCAGATATGTATGTTAACAGTAGATGTTTATCCTAAGCTGTTATGGCTTAGTGGTTCAGTACTTTGATTATGGTGCACAATGTCCTGGGTTCGAAACTTGTCATTGCATTTTATTTTACTACTGTCCAGACAGGCTAGGGGGTGTGGCTGTGTTTAGGCAACTTTGCTCAATGTTGCTCCATGTTGCTTCACGTTGCCCGACGTTGCTCCACGTTGCCCTACGGTGCACTGGTTAGCATGGTGCGCAGCTCCGTTCAAACTTATTGTGCTGGGTAAAGCACTGCTTAGCTGTGGGCAACTAGATTGTGCTGGGTAAAGCGCTGCTTAGCTATGGGCATTTATATGTCAAGATCCTTCTTACATTTCTATATATACATTTTGTTCACTGATACATAGGCCATTTCAATGCTTTTTAGTAATATTTTAGTTTTATATATATATATATATATATATATATATATATATATATATATATATATATATGTCAGGAATTATTTCATATGCTAATTTAAAACATAAACTAGAGAGGGGAGTGGTGGGACTCAAACCGCGAATGCTTTCTCTTTGTGCAAAGGCTCTACCATTACACTATTAGCATTTGGATTGATTTGCATAAACATTTGTTATTATGCTCTTCAATGTCGACATTGCCAACTCTAGCTAAGCTATGGGCACACCTGCACAAACACGCGCAAATACGGGCAGCTATATCGGGAATTAGAAAAAAATAATATATATTTTACATTTTATAACTCTACTGGGGGTTTACAATGTGAGGGAGTGTAGTGTTGGGTATGTTGACATTTGAGTGGACCCGCTCATGTGTGTTGACATTTCACAATTCAAACACTTGCAGGGTCATGGACCTTAGGACTGCTCGGCAGTCAGACATGCCCCCTGCCTTCCTGCACAGTCCGTGTTAGACTTGGAGTGGAGTCAGCGTGCCCTCATGAATATGCATGGCACACTGACGTCAGACCGTTCAACTGCAGTTTCCGAGTAAGACTTATTTAGTCTTACACGGAGGTTTTGTGAATCCGGGGGCAAGTCAAACAGGATAAGCAAACATGCTACATCAACCTACAAGACAAACACATAAACAACCCAAAACTTTATTGGTCATTACTAAACTATTCAACCCTAGCAAGACCACTAGTCCCTCTCCAAAAAATAGTCAATATAACAGATTTTATCCCCGCACAGTTTAATTCCTACTTTATACAATCAATATTATCTCTCTTAGACACTAACACATGTGCCCCCATTGCTCTACCCCTGTCCATTCAAAACCACCTACAGCTCTTCAGTTTTAGTATAGTACCTACCCAGTCATAAGAGAGTTTCTCCTTAAACTAAAAACTACTTCCAGCTACCATCAGACTACCTGCAATGGCTGCAAAAGTCATAGCCACTAATTAATAAGTCCTTGAGAGAAAGCTACATCCCATCACTAGGGAAAAAATCCTACATCATACCACTACACAATTGTGGCACATCTATGAGGTTAATAACTACAGACTGATGATTCTCTCCCCCCCCTTTCCAAAATATTAGAGAAATGCATCCAGATGCAATGACTAACCTCAAATAACCTGCTCTCAGAAACACAACCTGGCTTTAGCCCCAGCATGGCACCAGTACTGCTCTAATACATTTTGCCAATATAATAAACCAACATAGAAATGATGGTCTGCATGTGTCCACAATGTTCTTAGACTTGTCAAAGGCATTTGATACTATCTCACACCAGCAACTGCTCATTCGACTCTCCTCAATAGGACTCTCACAAAACTCCTTGTTGTGGTTCCTTAGCTATCTATCTTTAAGGCAACAAGCCATTAAATGGCAACAAACCTACTTATCCTTTAAACCAATTAGTACAGGTGTCCCTCGGGGCTCTATCCTGGGTCCTCTGCTGTTTAATGAATTGATTAATGACCTCCACACCTCCACTCACCATGCTATTTTAGTTCAGTATCCAGATGACTCAGCATTAATATGTGTGGCCTCAACAATAAATAGCCTCCAAGACATTACCCAAAAATCTTTCTCCTCTGTAGAAACCTGGCTCAAAGAATCAAACCTCCTACTCAACCTCTACAAAACTAGATTAATGCCAAAATCAATAGCAATCTTTTACCATAAAGTCAACAAATAATACTGTCATTGAAACTGTATCTTACAGTAAACTTCAAGGCATTATAATAGATGACAATCTCAAATATGACCACCATATACTGCACACCATTAAATATACACACCAGAAACTAGGTTCCCTTTATAGGATCAATGGATTCCTTACAGATACTGCAAGAAAATCTCTAGCCTCCACCTTCTTACTGACAACTCTCTTATATGCTGCTCCCATCCTAACAAACATAAACAATAACTCAAAGAAAGAAACTAACTTAGGCATAAACCCCTACATCATAAGATAGGTTTCCAACTGGCTCATGGACAGAACCCACACAGTGAAAGTGACCGACTCCAAATCCAACTACTGGGTAGTTACAAGTGGAGTCCCACAGGGATCTGTCCTGAGTCCTCTCTTGTTTGGCATCTACTTCTCTGAAGTTCAGGCCAACACCAAGGGAATCTGGACCAAATTTGCAGATGATTGGAAACTGGGAGCTATTATTGACTCTCAAACTGAAGTAGACATCCTACAAAAAAAAGCCTCACATACACCGATGACTTGTGCCAGAACCATGGTCTTAAGCTCAATGCTAAAAAGTACATCATCATCCCTTTCAGGAAAAACACGGTGCCCACGAACTACCATATCAATGGTAGCCCACTCAACTCCCAAAGTATGATAAGAGATCTAGGGACACAGGTAGATAGCAACCTCTCTGATAACCATGTTGCCATTGTAGTTAGAAAGTCCTTCTATGTGGCACACCTCATAACAAAAGTTTCTCATCCAGGAAGAAAGAAGTCATAATCCCTCTCTACTCATCCCTCATTAGACCCATTATTGAGTACAATGCCCCATTTGGCATGTACCTCTCTAGACACCTACAACAACTGGGGAGGCCACAAAAATTCCTCACAAAGAGGATCCTAGGACTCAAAAACACACCTTATGCAGACAGACTAAAAAAACTCCAGCTTTACTCTGTCTCATATTGCCTACTTAGAGGTGATCTCTACTTGGCATACAAAGCCATGTCTGACCCAGTGTTGCTAGACATGCTTCATCTGAAAAAGTCTCACTCCCTCTGCACCACACACTCCAAAGACCTTAACCTCATTACCACAATAAACAGAACCTGCTGGAGGGACAGGTTCCTAACCCAGAGACGACTTCCTATACTCTAAAATAGACTCCCCATTCATGTCAAGCAGAGCACCTCACCAGCCTTCTTCAAGAAAAATCTTGATGAGTGAATGGGTAACAGGAAAATCACCCCAGAGATTACTTCAACAGCCTTGCTTGATAGAGGCACAGGAAACTAACGTCTGGCAACAGGACGACTGGGAATATTCTTGGGCTAGGCTTGTGTTGGCTCTAGGGCCATTAGTCTAGTACTCACCTATGAACTTGCCTCCTGCTGCAATAAAATAGCTGAATTTGCCACCAGTCTCCCTCGTAGGACTCACCATTGTCTTAGCTTAAAGCAATTAAACTGGCTTAAACTGCACAACTGTCTAACATATTAAGAACTGACTACAGCACCCAAACTCAGTCATCATCCAGAAAAATGCCCTGCACTACAAAACTTATTACTACTATACTGTCCAGCAAGGGACCTCTGTTCTAGTAACAAATTCTTGTTACTTACAAATAAGTCAAATAATGTTGCAGAAGACTCCCTCCACTCCCAGTGGGTTGCTAAATTCTGAAATAATATTCCCATACAAATAAAACTCTCCAATAAACTCAGTAGTTTTAAACCACTGCTTAAACAACATCTTAACCAAGCCTGGTCCTGTACATGCTCATCACGGGTATAAAACTTTTTCACTGTACAATACTATCCAAATACACTCCTTAAACATAATATTCTTAACCTCTTACTGAAATGACAAAACAATGTTTGTACATAACTGGTGCCTGTACAGTCCAAATATGTTGCACTTGTGCTTTCTCATTAGTAACTTCCACCTCTGTAAAATCTTAGAATGTATATGTATAAATGTTAACTACTCTTTGTGTATAAATGTGAATAGAAATGTAACTACTCTGTGTTTGACTGGCACTTAGTATAATGCAATGTAAGCAAATAAAGCTTTTCTCTCCGGGCCTCTGTTGAAAATGGGTATTACCCAGTCGGACTTTCCCGGTAAAAAAAGACAAATAAATTAATAAATACATATAATTCATATCAGCTCCACTATTTATAATTATGCGTAACGTGTTATAAATTATATTTAATATAATGTGAACTGGAACAACAGTAATTTCTGGAATTTCCTGTATTAGAACCTAGGACCATGTATATAGCAGTCCTATATTTATACCTGTTGCCACAGGATTATCAAAATAACACTTGGACATTTTCCTGTTTATCACTATAAACTGAACTGATGCAACACTAAAAATATTTTGCACTTCCTGTATTAAAACCAAGGACCATCTGTATTACAGACCTACACTTACACCTACTACCACAAAAATAGTTAAATAACACTTGCATAATTCATAGGATCAAAGGTTCATAGGAGGTTACTATGCTAATCACTCTAGGGCCTTTACAAGCCTAGCCATGTTATACCCATGTTCCCTAACTGACCTTGGTTAAATGGTTGTTATTCACACAGTGAGTCTATGATCAGCACCAACTGACCCTGTCCATGAGGAACAGAGGTGCCACCCCTGGCATGAATTTATGGTCTCCCATCCAATTGTCTAGGTTGTGCTTGAGCAGGGTTATTGAGGAGTTCTGCTTCATGTGAATTGGGAGTTTATTCCAGAGTGGTGGCAATCTCTGGGAGATATATCTGTCTCTCCAGCATGTTTTGTTAATGTCACAGGCTAGGTTGAGATCCCTGGATTGAGTGACTCTTGTCCCATTTGATTTGTGAAAGTGCAGTATTTCCATTAATGAAGGGCCAAAGACTGCTCTGTAGGCCAGGCACAAGTTGCCTCTCAGCAGCCTATGGGGTACAGAGTACAGTGACAGGGCTTTCAATCTTTCCATGTAGGTTATGTTTTGGAGGCCATACATTTTCTTGGTGAGAAACCACTGTAGTCTCTCCAGCTGCTGCAGGTGTTTAATGAGATTCATGCCAAAGAGAGCATTGCACTCTATTAATGGTCTGATGAGGGACGAGTACAGAGGAGTTATAACATCTTTAGTCTTGGATGCAATGCTCTTACTTATGAGATGTGTAATGTACAAGGCTTTCCTTACCACTGTGGATGCATGGTGATTGAAGTTTAAATTGTCATCAACCTGTGCTCCCAAATCTCACACACTGGCTTTGAGTTTAGGGGGGGTGTTGTCAATATTGTAATTTGCAGGGACATCTTTGTCAAAGGGGATAATAATGCACTTTTTTACATTTAGTTTTAGTCCGTGGCTTTAGCACCAATCATTTGCCTGTGTTAGCCCCCTTTGTAATATGTTAACATCATTTGGGGAGTCAATGATTGCACCCAGTTTGCAATCATCAGTGAACGTGGTAAGCCAAAGACCATCTACTTTCACCTGGACCTTCAAGAGATAGATTCAAAACAGTAGAGGGCCCAGCACAGATCATTGTGGTATGCCACTAGTAACTGGTCTACTGGTAGAGGTGAAATCCCCAACTTTGACAGTATGTGTTGTGCTGGTGAGCCATTTGTCTACCCATCTAGTGATGTATGGGTTTATCCCCACCTGGGAGATTTTCTCAATAATACCTGAGTAGGGGATTGTGTCAAAACCTTCATTCAGGGCTTTGGTGACATTCTTGAAGAACTCCACCACATTCAATAAGCATGATCTACCTCTAATGAAGCCAAACTAGGTTGAGTCAAGAGTTTGAAGGTCACCTATGTCCTTGTTGATAAGGTCCATGATAATTCTTTCCATAGTCTTGCAGATAAGGCTGGTTTGGCTTATGGGTCTATGGTTTCCGGGGTTGGGTTGACAGACCCCCTTTGTGCAAGGGGATTACTTTTGCTGTTCTCCACTCTGCTGGAAAAAAAGCCAGTGCTCATGCTGAGGTTAAAGAGAGCTCCAAGTGGTCCTGCTAAGTCTTGTTGTAGATTGTTTAGCAAGTAGACTAAGATGTTATCTGGTCACATAGAGGGCCATGTGTTGGCCTTGGAGAGCATGGATATGACCTGCAGTTTGGAGATACTAGGTAGAGGACTGGTGTCAGGTATGATTTGAGGTATGGCTGGTAGGGACAGGGGGATGAAGTTTCCACCAAATCTGTCAGCTACCAGGTTAGCAATTTCCTCAGCTTCAGTATGAGAGTTACCATCCACTGTGTGTTTGACACAAGTTGGGCATTCTCTTTTAGATTTCAGATGTAGCTAAAGAATGCCTTATGATTATCCTGAGCTAGGGATGCTAATTTAACTTCACAACTAGATTTAAAGGACTCTTCAAGACATCTGATTTGCTTGTTCAAGCTGTGGAGGATATTCTTTTGCTGCTGAGTAACATCCCATTTCTTCTTAGACATCAGTTTCTTCTTTTTGTTATATAACCTAATGTATTTATATTTGAGGTCCACCAGGGCGGCCTAATTTTCAGGAGGACCTGGTTTTGATCCAGTCAGGTACAGCTGAGTCTATACAGTTGTTTAGGTGGTTATACAGATAATTTGTGTACTTCTCTGCATAGGAGTCATTATTGGATGTGTTAGCAGGTGGTATGAAACCTTTTATATCATCACCTAGTAGGCTGTATTGCTTTGGGGACATTTTTCAGTTTTCTTTATTCATTCTTAACTTCTGTGTGTTATCTGCTAATTCTTGTCTTATCTGACCAGTAATCTGAGACAGGCAGTCTGTAAGCCATTCAGTATTATTGTCCTTAAAATGTTTGAATATATTAAATAGTAATAATATACTGTTGTCAAGAAATGGAGGGGAGGTTAGATGCTTCTGAACAGAAACTGTGAAAAGTGTGCTGTTTACTTACATTTAAAACCTTGATACAACTAGTTCTACACTTTGTAAGTCTAACCTGGCTAACATACCCACTGGAGTTAAGGGTGTCTGAACTGTTGCTGTGCTTTCCTTCTCCCTACCACTAATTATTCACAGTTGCAATCCATTAGCAACAAATAATGAGGGAGTGCCTGCACTATGTTTATATCTGATACACAGAGCCAAGTATTTGAGATTCAGCAATTCTAATGCATTCAGTTTGCATCTTCACCATGCTCACAGCCCTGAATCTACGGTATAAAAAGGGAACCATGTAGCTAGGGAACCTGAATGTGAGAAGACTTGTTTATATGGATAACACAGAAGAAGATATTACTTTTGGATTTATTTGCACAGAAGACTACTGATCTTGGTAACATATGCTTACATTTTTCAGCTATATACTGGATATGCTGAAATGTCACTAAGGAAAATCTGTTTTATGTCTATCCATTAGCAAATGCTACTTTTATCTGTATGCATTTTTTAGAAGTGCACTGATAGCATAGGCATGTTTGTCAGGACATTTTACTTTCTCAGATGCACAGCCTTAACTGTCATCACAAATGTTAATGTTACAATTGTCTTTCTCTTTACACTCTTCTGTTGTTACTTCTGTGAAATGCAAATGTCCTATATTGTCAATGACAGAGGGGTGTTAGCCTTCAACGATGGCCCATAGACACCTCTAGACAAGTGCTGGCCACAGGTAAAGGTGACTGACAATTGCATAAAATTTAATGTTCTGTGTTAAATATGCACACATGTTTTAGGGAACAGTTTATTTGATAGCACGTTTAGCAGTTCACTGCTGGTTTGTTAGCAAAATGTGACATTTGTCTGTTGTTTTGGGGTGGGGAAGCCAAGTTCCATTTCTGTGCTGGCACAAACAAAAATTGCTATTGTTACTCTCCTTATTTTGGATTCAACCTTGCTTTGTGTGTGATTGTAATATGTTACAACCACATAATTCCTTTTTTATATATTTGCATATCGTGACTGTTTTATGTTTCTCCATTGGGTGATAGTAAAATACTACCTTTTATGTATTATATCTAAGCAGGACTTTTATTTATGTGATACTTATGTGCATTATCCTTCTTTTGTGTTTCATATCACCCAGGACTATGGCATCCAGGTGTCCCAATCCCAACAAACTCTCCTTCAGTGACCCTGAGAATGAAGTAATTGTGGAAGCATTCAGGTGACATGGTGCCTTTCTGCTTGAGAGGGGACATGGGGATATTTATGGCAGAATGCAGATTTGGTTGTAGATCATGGCTGATGTGAACACAGTAGCTAGCCAGATCTGGACATGATCTGGTGCACCATAGGGCTACTGACATGATTTCATCGGTCCAGAGGAGAACAGCTGCAGTGGCCTGTGAACGGATGGCTACTGGGGGGGGTGGCCTGCAACAGAGCCACCACTGACACCAGATGAAGAGTTCCTGTCCACTGTCAGGGATCCAGACAGCTCAGTGGAAAGTACACAACAGCATGTCATTGATGCTGGTGATGTTGTTTTGGGGAGGACAAGTATGTCCCACGAGGAACTTCCAAGCAGGCTTACCTATCTCAATTGTTAAATACATCTTGCATAGTAAAATATTGACAGCAACACTTAGTTCTGTTTAACATAATTTTTTGGGGGGGAGGGATAGTTGTAGATTGATTCAGTTAACAAACATTCTGGTTGATTACACATCAGCTTGGGTGGACATGTCATCCAAGTTCTTGTTAAAAGTATAGTTAATGAATATATAAATGGCAAAAAGTTTTAACCCCATGTGTTACTGTTAATTGTGGTGATGGTTTCCTTACCTTTTGCTTAACTTCTTCCAGGACTACCTTCCATAGGGAGCCTACAATCATCTGCACATGGTAAGCCAAATATTTATTTTGTAATGTGGGTGTCAGGACTGTTGCATGTATCGCTGTACTGTCTTTAATAGTGGCACCATTGTTTGTTAGGCTATATTTGACTGCAATAGTGTAGGTATTAATTTCATCCTGTGTTTGTTGCTTATTATCATTACATGTGATCCTGACAGTGGAAGTGCAGACTCTGATAATAATAGTGTCCAAACAAAGGCACAGTCTGGGGGTGCACAGGTTGAATCTGACACTGAGATTAACATTTAGCCATCCCCTATAATTCCATCAGACAAAGCCAGCAGGCCTACACCAACTTATTCCATTGAGCCCTCAGATATTGGACAGATGGAGAGTGAAATACTTGATCAGGGTACTGTGGTTGCTGTGGCTTCAGTGCTTGTTGACTCTGGCCATAGCCAAAGTGTGGGTGAGGTGCCATGCAGAAGGGTTGTTAGGGGTGCTCAGAGGAGTCTTGCTGTCCATCCTCCACATGATCCAGGTGTGTCTTCTCATGCCACTCAATGTATGTTTAGGGCCATCATGGAGGTGGAGGCACATTCCAGTATGGTCCTCCATGGAAATGCTTAGAGTTGTAGATGTGGCACAGGTTGATGTGTGCCTGCCTCCACCGTGTAACCGATTAAATGGATCCAATGAATGACTCATTGGAACAGGCAGTGTCTGTTCATAGGTTCATATGTTCATAGGTAGGTACTAGGCTATCTACCCAAGAGAATTTATAAGCCTAACCAGAGTGTGTCAGCTTTCGCTGCCCCATTGATTAATTAACTGAGCCTCTGTCAAGAAGAGCCAATGAAATGATCCCAGGGGTGTATGTTTTGTTACCCATCCACTCATCAGGGTTTCTCTTGAAGAGTGTTAGTGAGGGGCTCTGCCTAATGTAGTTAGGAATTTTGTTCCAAAGCATGGGGAGTCTCTGTGACAGGAATCTATCCCTCCAGCATGTTCTATTTATTGTTGTGGTGAGGTTTAGCTCACTAGAGTTAGTGGCTTGCAGGGACTTGGATTTCTTTAGGTGGAGCATGTCCATCAATTCTGAGTTGGACATGGCTTTGTAAGTCAGGCAAAGATCACCTATGAGTAAGGGATATGCCACTGAGTACAGCCAGAGTTTTTCCAGTCAGGCTGCATAGGACATATGTTTGAGGCCAGTAATCCTCTTGGTGAGGTACTTTTGTGGTCTTTCCAGCTGTTGGAAGTGTCTTGTGAGGTACATCCCAAATGGGGCATTGTACTCTATGATGGGTCTGATGAGTGACGAGTAGAGGGGCACTATAATCTCTTTATTTCTAGATGCGAACCCTTTAGTAATTAGATGGGCTACATAGAAGGATTTCCTAACTACTTTGGCAATATGCTTGTCAAAGGAGAGATTACTATCTATCTGGGTCCCCAGATCTCTTATTACCTCTTCTGTATTAAGGGGGCTGCCACTTATGTGGTAATTCATGGGTGTTTTGTTTTTCCCAAACAAGATGACTATGCATTTTTTGGCATTTAGATTGAGACCATGACTTTGACACCAGGTGTCCTTCTCAGTAAGGCCCTTTTGGAGAATGTCCGTGTCAGCCGAAGAGTCAATTATGGCTCCCAGTTTGCAGTCATTGGCGAACTTGGGTAGCCATAGTCCTCCTGTGTTTGCCTGTACTTCTGAGAAGTATATGCCGAACAGTAGGCGTCCCAGAACCGAGCCTTGTGGGACACCATTTGTGACTGGTTTAGAGTCGGACATGGAGCCCGCTATTCTTACCGTGTGAGTTCTGTCTGTAAGCCAGTTGGCAACCCATCTCATGACGAAGGGGTTTATGTTCAGGCTGGTGAGTTGTTCTATAATTTCAGAGTGGGGAATGGTGTCAAAAGCCTTGGTGAGGTCAAGGTAGGCTGTGTGAACCACTTTCCCCCTCATCTATGGCCTTGGTGACTGTCTCGAAGAAGTCAACCAGGTTCAGTAGGCATGATCTGCCCTTAACAAAGCCGAACTGGGTCAGGTCAAGCATTTGGTGGTTCCCAATGTCTTTGTTACTGAGTTCCATGATGATGCTCTCCATAGCCTTGCAGACCAGGCAGTCAGGCTTATGGGGCGATAGTTACCAGGGTCAGTTCTAGCCCCTCCTTTGTGGAGCAGAATAACTGTTGCTGTGCGCCATTCTATGGGCACGTAGCCTGTGGAGAGGCTGAGGTTGAACAGTGTGTTTAGGTGGGAGGTTAGTTCATTCTGTAGTTCATGCAAGACGCAGCCTGGGACACCATCTGGCCCCATTGATGCTGTGATTTTAAAAGGGCTGTTTTCACATGTACGTCTGTGATTTCCGGGACACTACACTTTTCCGGTATTGTTGTGGGCCCTTTTGGGGGTGAGAGGGGGGTGAAGTTTGCACTGAATGTATCTGCCAGGACGTTTGCAATATCAGTAGGTTCAGTATATTTTGTGCTATTTTGCACTAGCTCAGAGCATATCTACGAGTTGCCACTTAGATTCTTGTCATAGCTAAAGAAGGCTATTTTTTCTTTCAAAGTTAGCCTTGGATGATTTTATGAGGGACCTTAGTTTCTTAATGGTACTGATCAGGGATGTCTTTCCTTCTTGGGATTTGCTTTTTTTCTGAACTAGTTTCCTCCTTCTATTGTATAGCCTGTTTATGGCAGGGGTCCACCAGACTGGTTTCCTTCTCTTAGGGGAGTGAGTCTTGGTTTTGCTAGGGATGGCATGATCCATGCATCCTTGTAGGTGCTCATAGAGTGCATTTGTAAAGGTTTCTGCATCTTGGACACTGTTATCCTTTAGCGTGGGGGCTTACCACCTCTGTCTTAAGTAAGGTGAAGTTTGCTATAGAAAAGTTTTTCACTGTGGTTTCCTTGGTTGGGGTGGTGGTGTGGTATGGACATCCAGAGTGATTAGTTTATGGTCGGATATAACCAGTGACGGGTTGACCTCTGGTGCGGAACACCTGTCGCCCATGTTGGTGATGACCAGGTCCAATATGTTTTCACCTCTGGTAGAGGAGTTTACCAGCTGATCCAGGACATTTGCATTGATAAATTCCAGGAAGCGCTGGACCTGGGAGTTTGTACTTGAGTAGTTTTCCCAGTTAATGGTAGGGTAATTGAAATTGCCCAATATCAGAGTGTTTGGTAGGACCTTCATGTTTTCCAGTGTCTTCAGAAAGGTGGAGTGGTGGTCCTGGGTCATGGAGGGTGAGCTGTAGCAGGCCACAATTTGCATTGCAGATTTGCCCGATGTTAGTTGCACATGGATGATCTCGGAGGTATCATGCTGCTCCACTAACCTGGAGGTGTAGGTATCCTTGATGAATATGGATACACCCCCCTCCTTTTGTGTTTTGGTCCATGTTCTGTGGCCGAAATGTGTGGTATAAGTTGTAGACCAGTAGTGCTGGAGTGCTCTGTGGAGCCTTGATCCAGGTTTCAGTTACTGCACAGATGTCGACGTTCTCCAAACTGAGGAGTGCTTCGAGCGCATGCATTTTCAGATTTAAACTTCTTGCATTGAGTAGTATAACCCAATTTTTTTTATTTGTGCTGTTTACGGAGGTGGGTTTGACTTTTGAGCCTTGCCTAAAAAAGGCACTATGGGGGCAGCAAGAGCCTTGGCCAGTATTCGAAAGCCTAGGGGTGACAGGTGCAAGCCGTATCTTGCGAAGCAATGAGGCTTGACGAGCATGTCATCCCAGGCTAACAGACACTGGATCCCCTTTGAATGACACTAGAAGCTGAGCCAATTGTTGAAATTGATCATTTTTTTCTTTATACTGCAGTAAAATTCTTGGTGAGGGCAGGATGCTACTCAGGGTCAGGGTCATACCCATCTGGGCTACATGATCAGAGAGCTCTTCCATGTCTCTTTTCATGTAGTCCAGGGAGGTAGGTCTCAGGTCATTCACACCAACATGAACAACGACAGAGTCATATTTGTACTTATTCTGGAGTGACCTGAGCGCTTGTGTTATGTGATGGATTCTGGCTCCCGACAGGCTGCTAACAGTAACCTTCTCCTTGTCCAGCCTAGTGAGTGGGACATCAGTGTGCCTGACTATAGAGTCGCCTATTACTAGTGTGTTAGGCATGTTATTTCACCTTAAGGGCTGTGATTGTGTGGCACACTGATTTTGTGTTTTATGTGTTGTCTGGTTTGTGAAGGGAGGTGCAGATTTTTAGGGTGTCTGCTTTGGAGGTCTCTGATGCTTTTGCAGGTTTTTCTTTAGAGCCTCTGAGTATGATTTTGTGTATTTATGTATATTTTTTGCCAGTACTGGTTTAGTATGTCTATGTCAGGCTGGAGGTGTGGTGCAAGTGTTAACCTTCTCCTCATGACTGCCTGTTCCAGTCTTGGGTGGAGAGAGCTTAGCCTCCAATTTAGCTATAAAATTGCATCTCTCACATATGTTAATGTGTTGTGGTAGGAGGAGAGGGTTGTCTGTGTACATGAGGCAGTTGTAACATTGCCTCAAGATACCCAGGTTCACCAGCTGAACTGGAGAGTATACCTGAAATTGCCCTTTGGTCATGCCTGAATAGTAGGGTGAGCTGCTTAGTCGCTTGGTTGGTGAGGGGTGAATAATGAGCCTTGCCCTGCTGGGCAATCAAGTGTCAGGGTATATTAGTGCTTGTTATTAGGTCTGAGCAAGTGCTGGACTGTAAGATGCCTTTTAAGTGCTTAGGTTGAGAGTTTGACTACTTTCAAAGGAAAAACTGAGGAGGAGATTTGGTGGAGCCGGGAATAATTTAGCCCTAGCTAAGCGGTGCTGCCCAGACGTGCAAAACTGTGCAAACGCGGTTTTTACAGCAGGGAAATGAAAGAGATAGAAATTAGCTCAAAGTGGCCTATAAACTACTAACTTCTAGGCTGGAACCACTCCTCCAGGGACAGATGGCTGCTCAAAGCTCCCTCTCTCACAGGTGAACAGAGAAACCTCCTTCTATCCAAGTAAGGAGTGATGAAATGTCTGCTGGGAGGGGAACAGCATCCATGTCAGCATAGGTCAACCACATCATCTGATATTAGCTGACATGGCTGTGCCCAATCATGCTCTCATTGTGGCACTACTTCCACTACTCCATCAGTGGTTGAAGTGTCCACACCCAGACATGGCAGGCCATGGGGTGATGGTCCTGGAGATCTTTGTGAGGATAGGGCATCCAGCAAACATCAGTCACATTCAGGTAGTAGCAGTGCATCTGACTGTGGTAGTGGGCATGCCAGTGCAACTTCAGATAGATCCAGTTCTCCTGGTCAAGTATGACAACGATGACTTGCCACCTCTGTCATGTACCACTCACACATGTCTGACATACCAATACATAGGACTAGCACACAGCTTGGCTCTGTTCTTGCAGACACTCACACACCAATTTCACCCAGAGGGTCCATACAGACACACACATAACAACTACATTGTTTAGCCATGAGGCTTAAAGCTCATTCTGTCCCAGTAGCCATCTGTTGCTTTATCCAAATGAATGCTTGTTTCTGTTTCTTACTCACATGCATTCACTTACCTTTCATGTCAGCCTGGGCTTCCTACCTCCCCTCCACACACACACACACACACACACACACACACACACACACACACACACACACACACACACACACACACACACACACACACACACACACACACACACACACACACACACACAAACACACACACTAAACACCCTGTGGAAGTAACTGTGCCATATCCTTGTTTTCTATCTTTTGGATTCAGGGATACATATGCTTTGTGTCTGATGCTCAGGATGTATAGCTGACTTAATGCCTAGTATATCTGTGTTTGTGATGTTGTTTTGCTGATTCTACTTTTGACATATTTTGGTTATACAAAGTTAGATAGTTGATAGAATCAAAACAGTTTTTTGCATAAGTATTTTTAAGAATCTTCAGGGGGCAATGAAGACTGAAACTGAAATGTGTCTCATTACTTTCTAACTTCTCTGTTTAATGATTCTCCAGTACAAAAGTGTGAGGCCAAACTGAGGACATTTGGTGACCATCAGTGCTTTTGAGAGGTATGAATGCATGAATCTTTGATGCCTGAGGCCTATTGCTCGATAGAGGGTGCATGCATTCACATAAGTCTCTGTTGTCACATGTTAAAGTCATTGCTGTACAAATCACCCACATTTTACTTACTTACATTACCAAGTAACAACATGCAAGAATATGTTGTTCATTTGTATTATTACACAATCCAATTTCAACGCTTACCTTGTAAATCCATCAGTTGTTGCAGTTTTAGTTCAGGGCTGAGTCTGTCTGATGCTAAGAATATACAGCCATTATATGGGTAGGTAAAGGTTGTGAGCATTGTCTGGCATCAATATTACTATATGCACGTGCATAGGATGAAGGTTTTAGCCCATTAGGTGGTGAGTGAGTGTGCTATGCATTACCTCTTAGCCAATGTGAGGCCATATTGAGCACAATTACATCTGCCTACAGCCACAGCTGCTGCTGGTTCCCCCTCTGATTCCTTATCTGCATGGGGCTGTGGTGACCTTGCCATTGGTGATGGGATGTGTGCCCCTTCCACTTGTTGATCCTGCTGAAGCTGTTTTCTCAGGATGATGTTGTGAAGCATGGCACAGATGATGAAGATTTCAGTTGATGTACATAGATTGTACTGCAGGGCTCCCCTACATGTATCTAGGTGCGACTTCAGCAGCCCAAACACATGCTCTATAATATTTCTGCTTTGAGCGTGTGCTTTATTATGGCATTCTTCAGAGGGTGTGTGTGCATTTATGATGGGCATCATCAGCCACTGTTCCAGTGCATAATCTGCATCCCCCAGTTAATGACCCTGTGGGATATCACCCCTAGTGAACATGTGATACAGTTGGGAGGTGTGCCAGATATGTAAGTCATGGTAACTGCCTGGGTTGCCAGCACACACATTCAACATGATTCCCTTAGCATTACACATGACTTGGCAGTTAATGGAGTGGGAGCCCATTCTATTTATATTCCTTGGGTGGTGCCTTGATTTCTATATGTATACAATTGATGGTATCCAATACTTTAGGGTAGTGTGTTATATGGTAGAACTCTTGCATGTTTGTGGCCCTGTCCTCAGGAGTACAGGGAAAATATATGTGGTCACTGGCATGTTGGAGCATAGCATTCAGGAATTGATGGGAGGATCCTAGATGCTGGTGCCTTTGACAGCCCCATTGTCGCTCGTCTACTCAGGATGTAATAGATTAGACTTTGTGGATTCTGTTCAAGCAGCTTTATTATGAACAAACAGATCAGGATTGAGGCTTAATAACTTTAACTTAGATAAATTTATATACAAACTAGCTATCACATTCATACATGCTCACTCTCTGGCTGCACTCTCAAAATGGCACTGAAGCTAGCACATCCTTTTATTTATATGCATGTTCAGCCCTTGAAACACTTCTTAAAGATACAGCACACATGCTCTGTTCTACATCCTCCCTCTTTGAGAAATAGGTTATGTAATATTGACAATATCAGTTGACATGCAATCAATGCAAATAATTATTTGTCATGCAATTATACAGAACTAAATACACATATATACAATTAAGCCCAGGTCACTGTGTATTTCACACTAGGTCTGGAAATATAACCAAAATGTGTGACATAAAATTTAGAGTCATATTTAGCAAATGGGACTGACTCTGCTGAATGTTCAACCTTAGAGACATCGGGAACATCATCAGGAATGGAAGTTGAAGTTAAGACACGTTTTGCAAAAGGAACATTGTCTTGATTGCTTTGAGATCTAGAGTCTATATCACAGGAACAATGCTACAATATCAATTCTGATACAGAAAGTAGATGTCTGCGATTTCTCCTGTATTCCACACCTTCAGACTCTACGAAGTAGGATCTTGGCTCGGTACATTTACCTGTTACTTCACCAGTCCGGTCAAAATCTTTGCCATTTGTATCCTCACTGTCTCTCCTTTTTCAGTGGATGAAGAAATCTGCTCAATTTATCATAGCTGGACTTCTGGAAAGAACACTTCCTGAATAATTGGGCTCTAATAGTTCTGTTGTTCTTAGCTTTAAGCCTCAACAAACTGAAACTAATAGGAAATGTTCTCGTTTGCCTGGATAGAGGTCTCTGAGCAGGTGAGCCAAGTATATCGTCAAAGGGTATGTTTCTGAGATTGAGTAAATTGAAAAAGACATTGATAGTGTCACTCTTGCCCTTTCAAGTAATTGCTTTGCACTCTGTACTGCACGTTCAGCTAGTCCATTTGACTGTGGATATTCTGGACTATTAGTAACATGTAAGAAGTCCCATTCTGGTGCAAACATTTGAAACAACTGACTAGTAAATTGAGTACCGTTGTCAGAAATAACTTTGTGTGGACTACCATGGACTGAGAAATTATGTTTCAACTTAGTGATAGCAGTGGACATTAGGTTAGGTAGTAAATCGACCTCAAACCAGTTCAAATAATAATCTACTAATACTAAGTAATGCTGATTGTTCCACTCAAATATATCAGTGGCTACTGTTGACCAAGGTAGTTCAGAAACTTGACTTAGCTGAAGTGGTTCTCTTTGCAAATGCAGTTTAATACTATTGCATACTGAACAAGAAGAAAGTACTTTATCAATATCTTTTACTGGAGAAGGCCAAAATACTAGTTCTCTCGCCCTTCTTTTGGTAGATTTGGAACCCGGGTGATCTCGATGCAAAATCTTTATATATTCATGTTGTAAGGAAGCAGGAACAACAATTCTAGGACCTTGGAAAATGATGCCATCTCAACATCTCATCTCTGTAAGGAAAATAAGTTTGCACTTCAGGTGGTAAACTAGATTGCTTTGATGGCCATACATCATTAATGTAGTGGTTGAGCTTTTGCAAAATTGGATCAGTCTTTGTATAATCCCTCAGCTCATCAAGTCTCATGGTAGAAAAATTACTTACTTCCATTACGTCAAAGTCAAAATTCTCTCCTTCAAGCTGTTCCATTGTATTTCTGGACAATCTGGATAAGGTATCAGCCAGGTAATGAAGTTTGCCTTTTGTACAGACCATTTGGAAGTTGTACTTTTGCAATTTGAGCATCATTCTTTGTAATCTAGCTGGAGCTGAATGATAGGTTTCTTTAGAATAGTAACTAGAGGTTGATGATTAGTTTCAATCTGAACAGCTCAACCATAGATATATTCATGAAACTTTGAACATGCAAATACTATTGCCAAATGTTCTTTCTCAATCTGAGCATTTTGGATTTCAGTTTGGGTAAGAGTTCTAGATGCATAGGCTACAGGACTGCCTTCTTGAAGAATAACTGTGCAAAGACCAAATTTTGAAGCATCATAGGAAAGAGTTACTGGCTTATTGACATCATAGTATCTTCATGTAGGTGGGGTGGCAATTTTCCTCTTAAGGTCTTCAAATGCTCTCTGGTGCTGTTCCAACCAGGACAATGTAATATTGTTGCGCATCAGCTCTCTCAAAGATGCTGTCAGTTCACTGAAGTCTAGTATAAACTTGCCAAAATAGTTAATCATACCAAGAAAACACTGTAGAGCTTGAACAATATCAGGTGCTGACATCTCCAGGACAGCTGCTTGCATAGATGGGTCTGGTCTCAAGCCAGTGCGGATAAATAAATGACCTACATATGTAACTTCTGGTAGTCTGAATTTGCACTTTAGAGGATTGAGCTTTACATTCACTTCACATGCTCTTTCCAGAACTCTCTTAAGGTTTATGTTATGCTCTGATTCACCATTGCTTCCAACCAATAAATCATCTACTATTATGGCACAAGGATAACCTGGAAACATTTGCTCGATTGCATGCTGAAAGACTTCACCTGCAGAATTTATTCCAAATGGCATCCTTAGGAATCTGTATCTGGCAAACGGGGTACTGAAAGTAGTCAGTAATGAGGATTTGCGATCAAGCATCACTTGCCAAAATGAACGTTTTGCGTGCAAGACAGAAAAAACAGTGGCATTCGGTATTAGGGTGCGACTTCTTTGACTGTGTGCATTGAACGATGTGGTTTCTTTAATGCTTTGTTCAAATCTCTTGGGTGAATACATATTCTGATTTCATCTGAAGTTTTTTTGTGGACTGCTACCACAGACGACACCCATTCACTTGGTTCTGTGACTGGACAAATTACACCTTGCTGCACTATTTTACCCAACTGAGCTTTAACTTTATCCTGCATAGCTAGCGGAACATTTCTTGCTGGTCTGACCACTGGACTGACCTCTGGGTCTAACTTCATAGACTACACAACTGGAAGTTTCCCCAACTTGTCATCGAAAACATCAGCATACTCTGAGAAAATAGCTTCAGAAAAATTGGAACTAGGATATGTGCTTATTTGATGAACTTCTTTGGTAAAAGAAAGCAGATTCATTTTTAAACTGTCTCTGAAACCCAATAATGACTGCACAGGTCTTCGGACTGCATAGAATAACAGGCTGTAACAGTTGCTAGACAAATAACATGAAAGCACTACTGAGCCTTTGGTCTGAATTTCTTCACCTCCATAAACAACATGTTTCACACAACTCTCATTTAAGCAAATGTGTTGGCTAACATAACATTACACTTTGAATCAATGTCAACTTTGAGCTCGGTGGATTTACCATTGATCTGATCAGTGCAAAATACTTCATTCTTTGCCAGCAAATTCACTGTATCAACCTTTTCACCAATTACTGACACACCATCTACATAGAAAGTAGAATTGCAGCTCTGCATATGATCAACTTGCTTTTTTGAGTGATTCTTCTTTATAACTGTGTGAATTTTACCTTATTTGCACAACTTTTGAAAATGATTCTATTTTTTACACTTGTGGTATTGCCGACCAAATGCCAAGCATTTCTCTCTTTTAGAGTCATGACTTGCACCACAATTTTGACAGTTAACTATAAAGCTAGATTTGGGTTTTGCTGATTCATGTTTATACTGCACTGAGCATGCTCCTTTCTTAAAACTTGCTGGAAAACTATGTGGTTTCCCCGGAGAACCTGCAGAGGCTGTGGTTGCCATGTGTTTATGCCTGCTTCTGTTTGTAATGTGTTACATGCTGTCTACATTTGTTCTGGAGCTTGCCAAACTATGCTCTAATCACTTGCAAGCATACTTGTGTGCCTTTCTGTAACTTCATGGATTTGACAAATGACAAATGTCAATAGCTTTGCTTAGTGTTAAATCACTGTCATGAAGCACTATTAATACTACATGCAAACCTGTCTTTTATCAACTCATCTTTTAAGTCACCAAACCGACATGTTTTAGCTTTGTTCTTCAGGTCAGTAATATAAGCTGCAAAAGTTCCTCCTGGTTTCTGATCTCTTATGTAAAACTAATACCTCTGTAATGCAATATCTGTCTGGGGGGTTACACATTTCTCTGAATTTGTGCTTCAATCACTTGGGGTCTTCCCTTGATTCAGCCTGTAAAACAATATGGCGGCTTTCACCTTCTCCCTCATATACTGCTGGTGCATACACAAATAAATGCACTCTTTCAATGGCCTCTGACCCAGCTAGGTTTAATAAAATTAATGCTCTGGTGCATGCATCTTTGTCAGAATAACCTGCTTGTATAAAAATATCATACTCTTGCTCAAATATTCTCCAATTCCCTGCAATATTCTGATCAAATGCAAGTCACGAGGGGCTTTCGAAATCCATCTGCCATATTAATACATAGTGAAGGATTTTGCAAATATGCACAAACACACACACATATACATATGCCAGAAATGTATGCCAGTATTCGTAACTATGCCCAATAGCGCAACAGGCCTCTGAATAACTGAACTTTGTGAAATAAGTCTCCTAGGCACTGTAATACTCTTGAAATTACTGTACTGCAAGAAATTGCCTCATCAAATATTTCAAAATAATTGCACTGTGCGAATGAACTGGGCAGAAGAAGCTCAGAGTAAGAAACATTTTGAAGTAACCGCACTTTTAATAGAAATAGTTGCACTTTGCACACAAATAAACTCTTCAGAATACATGCACAGTAACAAACACACTTTGAGATACTTCAAATAACTCTAGTTACAATAGAAAAACCAAATAGAACAAAGCGCACTGAAACTTCTCCAAAATGGCGGTACTTTGCTAGATAATTCTGTACAGTGCTAGAAACAATCTGTAATGGCGACACTTTGCAAATAGACATACCCAGCACAAGAAACTTTTCAAAGTGGCTGTACTTTGACTGTACTTCATGAAATAGTTGCACTTTGAAGCATCAAAGAGAAGCTTCAGAATACATGCATCAGTAACATTCATACACCACAAAACAGTCCTAAATACAAGTATAATCTAAGTACTAGTAATTTACCATATAGAACTAGTTACACCCTGAATACAATACGAAGTAGTAGTTATGCTACAACACAGCACTTTGCCAAAAAAAAATGCAGTCACCTTGCTTTATTTACACTTAATGTGCCCTTTTTGCCCTTATTGTATTTGTTTTGCGCTTTTAATCGCTTTTTCATGCCCAATTATACTTTTCTTGTGCTTGTTTTACTCTAAACATGCTCGTTTTGCCTTATACATGTCCATTTTGTAATTCAGAGGTAATTCCTACCCCCTTATATAATTTTCTGATGCTCGTTTTATCAACTCTCTTAATCTTAAACATTAAATTTAATCAAAAACCTTTTGTGCCTCCCACGTGTTTGATAATGCAGTTTGTGCCCTTGTAATGTTCCATTTTATCTTTTTTATAAAATAAACTGTGCAAGTTTTCATTACCTTTTGTTCTTTTCTGGCCCTTTTTCATGCTCTTTTCTCTTAGTTTACCTTCACTGTTAACTCTGCACCTTGTAGCTCTGGAAAGTAGTCTCTGGAATCCTGGTTCTGATACCATGTCGCTAGTCTAGTCAGGAAGTAATAGACGAGACTTCATGGGTTTTGTTCAAGCAGGTTTATTATGTACAAACACATCAGGGTTGAGGTTTAATAACTTTAACTTGGTTAAACTTATGTACAAACTAGCTATTACATTCATACATCCTCATTCTCTGTCTGCACTCTCAAAATCGCACTGAAGCTAGCATGTGCTTGCTATTTATATGCACGTTCAGTCCTTGAAATGCTTCTTAAAGATACAGCACGCACTCTTCTACACCCAGTATGTTCCTTGTTGGTCTCTGAAAGGTTCCTGTAGCTAAAATTCTAAGTGCTACACATACCTTTCTCTCCACAGGTATTGGTTACCTTCAGTTTGCCCTGGGTCGGAGTTGAGGACGACAGAGGTTGCTGAGTTCCTGTAGAGTGTCTCTATCTACCCTGTAGCATTCTTCAATTTCCACCTCATGCAGATTGTGATTAGTTAACTGGGGTCTGAAAACTCTTCTCCTTCTTGGCCATGGTCTATTAGCAGCAGCAGCATAGACTTCAGCCTGTTGTACATATAGATGAATTAAAGCAACAGCATCCCCTAAAAGTCTTTCTGTGTAGACTCTTTTCCGTGGCTGTATTCCAATAGGTTTTGGAATTCACAGGGAAAGCCAGCACTGAGTTCACACTTTATAGCTTTATAGCTTGTTGAATAGCTCCTCCATCTTGAATTGGTTGATTAGTATACATTTCAGCTGCTTATGCTATAATTAGCATGCCACACTGTGTTTACTGTGGTTGCATGGCTCAATACATCAAGTAGAGCCACTTACTGAATACAAAACAGTGTGCTACTGTATGTGTGTGCTGTGCTGCACACACAGTCTTAGCAGACCACGTAGGGTTTATTGAATCTCCCAGATGATCTATAATGTTTCTTTCTGTCTTGCTAAATGTTCTTGTAATCAATGTTTTGCTAACTAAATTTTGGGTGATTTTTACATCCCAGAAAAACAATTAGATACTAGATAAATCTTAATATGTCTGTAAAGAGCTTTTTTTCCCCTCTATGAGAGTTTGATTTTAACCAGTTTTCTTACTAATACAAAACTTCAGTGCACAAGACATTTTATCCACATAAAATACTCTGAAGCTATATCTTCACTTTTATTTTTAATGTATGCAAATGCCTAGGCTTTTTAATATTAAGATAGGAATGGACCCCATTTGTAAGTCAGGATAAAATTAAAATTCATGAGATCAGTTTATTTCTACCTTTGATGCCCAAGACTGCCTTTCTCAGCATCTTCCAATATACCCAAAACTTGCTCTTTCTGTAGTCAATTTGGGGTTAAATGCATTGGTAGCATTGCTAAATATACATGGAAATTATTCTTTGTTCACCTAGTTGCTTCTAAAACTGATATGATTTCCATGTCTGCTCCTTTCCTCAAGACGTCAGCTAACATGAGTAAAAATGTTACCTTAGATTTTTCTTCACGGTTTACATCTTTCACCATGCTTGGATCCGATGATTCTAAAAAATATGTATGAAATCCCGCAGTCAGCAACCCATATATATATATATATATATATATATATATATATATATATATATATATATATATATATATATATATATATAGTCAGTTTGGTAGGTTTGAAGGAGGTCCATGCCTTCTTCAGACAAGGATATATAATCTTGGCAAACACTTTCCCCCAGATTCAGCAAGCCTTGCACAGTGTGTAGGACTAGTGCAGGAGCTCCAGCAGGCAATATGTCTGCTGTGTGATACAGGAATAAGCTGTAGGGACGAGCACAAGTGCTCCTGCACTAGTCCTGCATGGACCCAGCCCCTGTATGCAAATTACCCCATTTGCAGGAGAAATCCATGCAAGGTGAATTTGTGATCTAGGAAGATGGAAACCAGCCGTGCATGACTAGTGTAATCTGCAGAAATGTACTCCGCCAGTAACGGAGTACATTTCTACAAACTACAAAATGGAGCCATGACAGCTCCAAATAAAGGGTGTATATTAGGCAGAAAACATGCCAATGGCCAAATATAAGGCCATTGGCATGGAAAACAGTTGCAAAAATAGAAACATCAACTTTTATTTTTTTTAGCCAATCTCGGCTGTTTAAGCATAGGGAATCGGCGTGAAAATGGGATCTGGTGGAAAATAAGAAAAAATAAATAAAATAAGCATTCTAACCAAAATCACTATTTTGCCATTATACTCAATGGCAGGCAGAAGGCAATATGGCCGATAAATAGTGATTGTTAAGGGGGGAGGCTCAGTGTGGGACATGTAACTATGCAGCAGCAGAAAATCCTATGCAAATGAGGGGAATGATACTGAATCCCAGATTTCCCCTGCATGCTAGGCAGCACCCAACAGTGTAAGAGCAGGAATAGCTTGGTGCAAGCCTAGGAGTTAGCTGACATCATAGCGGTGTGTGTTAGGCACACTGTAAGTGGAATGGAGCCCTGTGGCATGGGTTTGCTCTTAGCTTAGCAGAGCTAAGCAAGGGGGGGCATGTCTGAGGCTGCCTAGCACTCTTTAGATTGCCTAAGCGGGTGTGCGCACTATGCACCGGGTTTTAAAGGAAAAAAATATAAACCAGGAAATAGCAACTCTGTGCACATTTGAGCACTGTGTTTGCACGGCGCGCCCCCGGGCTTAAACAGGAAGACAATAGGAAGGGAAAAAAGCAGTGGGAAGGTAATCAGGGAGAACTAGCATAGCTGGCAGATGAAATGTATCAGAATCAGCCAATTACACAGGCAGCAGACCAGCCCAGCCCAGAACACTGCTATAAACTATGCAAACACCTTTCCCTCTGTTTTTTTCCACATACTCTACACCACAAGTGTATACAAGTGGGGAACTTTTAACAAACAAAAACAACAAAATAATAGGGGCTGTAGCAGCTATCAGACAACATGTGGAAGAGGGTGAGGGTGGTGAGGATGAGAATGCTGTTGACCAACCCACAGTGAGGAGACAGAGAAGGGTGTACAGACCCAAAGTAATCTATCAGGGGCTACATGAGCTGGAGATAGTAGAGCACTGTAGGGTGGACAGGGACCTCCTACAGCAAATTGTTGAGCTGTGCCGGCCATGTTTGACACACAGAACTAACAGAGGGGAACCCATCCCAGTGGATACCAAGGTATGTGTAGGTCTAGGAATACTAGCCACAGGTACCTCCCAAAGCCAAACTGGGGATATCATGGGGATCTCACAGGCATCAGCTTCCAGGGTATTCCACAATTCCTGGATGCCATGTCAGCACATGTCAGTAAGCACATATATTTCCACAACAGACATGAGGTGTTGGCCAGCAATATACGTCTCTTCCACCAAACAGCAGAATACCCTAAGGTGGTGGGTACTATAGACTGCATGCACATACACATCAAAGCACCACCCGGTGAGTGGGGTAGGGTCTATATCAATGCAAGGGCTTCTTCTCCATCAACTGCCAGGTCATGTGCAATGCCCAGGGCATTACAATGAATGTGTGTGCTGGCTGCCCTGGAAGCTATCACGATTCTCACATCTGGCATCTGATGCAGCTGTACCAGAGATTTGCCAATGGGGCCATCCCTTACGGTCACCTAGTGGGGGATGCTGGTTACGCACTGGAGCCATGGCTGATGACACCCATCAGAAATGCACACACACCCGAACAAGAACTCCATAATGAGGCACACGCACAGACCAGAATCATAATAGAGCATGTGTTTGGGATGCTCAAGTCATGGTTCCAGTGCCTAGAAACATCCAGTGAAGCTTTGCAGTACTCACCAGCTACATGTACCCAAATTGTTATTGTATGTGCCATGCTACACAATATGATCCTGAGGAAACAGCTGCAGCAGGAACAGCATAGGGCAGGGCCACACAGCCCCCACCAATGCCAAGGCCTGTACAGGCACAGAGTGACATGGAAGAGGAACAACCTGAGCCTGCCCTAGTAGGCAGATGGAGGCATGCCCAGTATGCCCTGGCCTTGGCAAAGAGACAACGCATAGCACATACACTGACACAGTAGGGACCTAGGGAATGACACTTCTCTCTGACTCGCACATACAGTAAAAGGGGTGCCAAACATGACACTACCTGTGCTCAACCATGTATAGGGAGTGTACTATATGCATCCGACATAAGCAGCCCTTAGCACCATCCTCAATACTGGTACACCCACAAGGTAAGTCACTCTCCTTACCAATTGCCGATTGGCGTAATATGTGTTGTTACTTGTATCTATGGTATGGATGTGAGCATGCAAGGGAATCAGGTGGCTGAATGGTATGCCAGCAGATAGTAGACACCTATAGTGGCACCTTGAGATCTGTAACAAATACTGGTGTCACCATAGTAGCCAGTACTACACATGGCAACAAAACCCACTGCAGGAAATGTGCTGGGCCACATGTGTGTCCATATGACTCACACATGCCAGTCAGGGAGGGTCACATACCCAGCAACAGTCTCAGCCAGCAGGACAGGTGTAGGGAAACACAAACAAAGGCTGTGCTAAGGCCTCTGAATGATGTAGAAACAGTCATGTATGCCCCTCCCCCAATTCAGCGTAGAAATGTAGTAACAGTCAGGTGTGCCCCCTCCCCAATTTTGTGTAGAAAAATAGAAACAGTCAGGTGTGTCCCCTCCCCCATTCCTGCGTAGAAATGTAGTGAAAGTCAGGTGTGCCCCCCTCCCCCAATCCTGTGTAGAAATGTAGAAACAGTCAGGTGTGCCCACCCAACTCTACTTAGAAATGCAGTAGCAGTCAGATGTGCCCCCCAATCCTATTTGGAAATGTAACGGTCTGGTGTGCCCCACCCAATCCAATGTACACACGTCATAACAGTCAGGTGTGCCCCCCCAAATCCTATGTAGAAATGTAGTAACATGTATGTGTAGGTATAATACCAGTGGAGCACAGATGCCCAGAGGTGGCCAAGGTAGCAAGATAGATTGTAGCATTTGCACAGTATGCGGGTATTATCTGTGTTAGGTTGGTGTGTGTTTCATATTGTGTGAGAGTGGTCAGTATGTATGCCTGTTGAGGTATGACCTTGTGGCATTTGCCAGTACTGCTGATGACAGGGCCAAGTTCTCACAACTGCAGTGCCAAAGACAATTCCCAATAGTATAATACATGCTAGCAGTAAGCCATTGTAAATGTATGGTGGTAATATGTGTCACCATCTGAAAGATTGACATGGCATGGTGGTTAGGCTAGATATACAAGCAGTACACAGGGGAAAGTACCCCAGACATACAGTATATAACATGTAACTGTGAAAAGGACACAACCTTGGAATTGTACATACAGGTATGCATCATATTATCTGGGCCTGTAGAAGGGTATGCCAGTGTTGTCTGCCTGAGCACTTGCAGATCACAAAGGTGGTAGGACTGATGTGCTGGGAAAAAGCTGATGCACCTGTACATGCCAGCATAACTGGAATGCCCCATGCATATCTGTGCATCAGATGCAAGTAGTGCCCATAGCACACATGCATCCAGCTCACCGAAACACCACCCACAGGTACCTCTCTGGTCATATCCTTGCTGTTGGGAATGGGTACAATATGGCCCCCACCTGTATATGGCAATAGCAAAAGAATGCAGCATGCAGCACAGGTGTCCCATGCAGGTGTGTCCCTAGTTGTAGGTAGCACCTTGCCAGCATCCACACCACCTAATCAATACTAATAGAAAGTAATGGCATGAACACCTAGCACACCTCCCCTGTCACCCCTGGGGAATATACTCTATGGCAATCTGGGACTGTAGAACTGACAAAATGCAACAGCCTGCTACAGCTGGCCCGTATCACCACCAAATGGCCTACAGGCCTCTGCCAAAAGCCTGTGTCTCACACGTACTGCCAATGCATGTTAAGTCATGGATACTCAAATAACATAATACACTCCACATAAGCCATATGCACGGCCATGTGGACAAACCACAGTAACATGTCCACCATGTCCTACTGCATGAACTGTGGACCAACACCAAAACACAGCTGTGATGAGGTGATAACCTTAGGGAAAGTATCAGAGAATGTATGCATAATGTATGAAAGAGGCAGCATGGAATGTGCAAGGTCCGGCACACAGCTGTGTGCACACACTATCCCTGGCTGCAAACATATAAATGGGTGGCTAAAAACCTGCCCATACACCACAATAGGGGTAATGTCCTGACTCGTGGCCCCTGCCTCTGTGTAACCTGTGTGCATTTGTACAGCTGTGAGGTATTTCCACAGCAAGATAAGGCCATACTGTCATGTCAATGGATGTACAAGTATGGGATCCTCTGCCAGCAGTGTACCAAAGTGCTGAACTGGATACACAGACCCAGCAGCAAGTGTCTGCAGCTCCCCCTCCAGAATGGCATAACTTACCATAAATATGTAAGCATCTGCCCACAATACTGGACACAACTGCATTCACTCTTGTTCCCCAGGACATCACTGTGAGCAAGAATGTCCACCTGACAGTACTTGAGGGCATAAAACCTCACAGTGTATAACAGTACACATGTCTGAATATCTCTGCTAACACCAGTACCATGTAGCAGAAGCAGCACAGACACAGTCACCCACAATTCACACTATCCCTTGCACAGTTTGTCCCCATATTGCCAAATGATCTATGGATACCCTGAAGAAACAGTTTGCTACCTGTAGGTGTACAACACAAAGGTCTGCACTGGAGTACAAACTACCTGGAATGGATCCACACATTCAATACAGAAGGGCATACTGGGCATGCTCACATACTTAGAGAAATGAAGGCAATGTCAGACAACAACAAACTGAAAGGTCATACTGGGCATGCTCACACATGTAAACAATTGAAGCCCATGTCAGCAAACAACACTGGACCATACCTATCTGACAGTTGCAGATGTTAGTGCATACACTCCTCAGTATGCACCACTCATGCTTTGTACACACATTGGATAGGAATACAGACATATATCCAAGGACAACACACTAAAATAAGCCAAAAGTAGACATACATAGATGTATGGAATAGAGTGACTGTGACAAAGAGCCATCCATCATGAGGCCTGTCCCACCCAGCACAAAGCCAAATGGCTACAACCACAGGATGTGTAAATGTCACTCACTGTAGAAATTAGCCACTGGTAAATGGCTACAACCACAGGATGTGTAAATGTCACTCACTGTAGAAATTAGCCACTGGTATCCATCAGCATTACAGACTATGTGGTGCAAGTGCTAGCTGTGCAACATGACTGTACAAGGCAGTTGTCATGTAGCAGCTGTATACACATACCTGCGGAATATTACCCTGCGTGTGCCTGCATGTGGTGTGTCAACCTCTAGATGAATGGGTTATGGCCCATGCACACACACTGCCCTCCCCATAGCCCTACTATGACAAGCCTGCTGATGTCATCCACTCTGAAATTCACCTTTGAGAATGGAGTAGCCAAATAATCTCTGTGCCACGCCTAAAACTGAGTAATGCTGTAGTGTGATAAACTAGTTAGGTAGGAGTTTTAATCCCAGACATGGCAACTGTGTGTTTGTGTGTGTGTGTGTGTGTGTGTGTGTGTGTGTGTGTGTGTGTGTGTGTGTGTGTGTGTGTGTGTGTGTGTGTGTGTGTCTGTGTAGGAAGCAATGCTTTTTAGGCTACTCACACTCACTACAATTCAAATGCCCTACTATGGCAAGGCTGCTGATGTCATTCACTGTGAAATACACCTTTGGGAAGTGCATAGCTCAGTAATGTCCATGGTGCGTCCTATAACTGCATAATGCTGTAATGTGATAAACTAGTTAGGTAGGAATTCTAATCCCAGACATGGCAACTGTGTGTGTGTGTCTCTGCCTACGTAGGGAGCAATGCCTTTTAGGCTACTCACACTCAATACAATTCAAATGCCCTACTATCACAAGGCTGCTGATGGCATTCACTGTGAAATACACCGTTGGGAAATGGGCAGCCCAGTAATGTCCGTGGCGCATCCTATAACTGTATAATGCTGAAGTGTGATAAACTAGTTAGGTAGAATTCTAATCCCAGACATGACAACTGTGTGTGTATATCTCTGTCTGTGTAGGGAGCAATGCCTTTTTAGGTTAGTCACATTCACTACAATTCAAATATCCTACTTTGGCAAGGCTGCTGATGTCATTCATTGTGAAATACACCTCTGGGAAATATGTAGTCCCATAATGTCCATGGCGCATCCTATAACTGCATAATGTTGTACTGTGCTAAACTAGTTAGGTAGGAGTTCAAATCCCAAACATGGCAACTGTGTGTGTGTGTCTCTCTCTGTGTAGGGAGCTATGCTTTTTAGGCTAGTCACACTCATTACAAATCAAATGCCCTACTTTGGCAAGGCTGCTGCTATCATTCATTGTGAAATACACATTTGGGAAAGGTGTAGCCTAGTAATCTCTGTGATGCGTCCTATAACAGTGTAATGCTGTCGTGTGATATAGAACTCTGGTAGGGGTTCTATTTCTCTACATAGAAAGTGTGGATGTTTGTGTGCGTGTAGGGAGCAATGCTTTTTAGGCTAGTCGCACTCACTACAGGTAAAATGCCCTACTTTGGCAAGGTTGCTGATGTCATTCACTGTGAAATACACCTTTGGGAAACATGTAGCCCAGTAATTTCTGTGGCGTGTCCTATAACAGCGTAATGCAGTAGTGTGATATAGTACTTTGGTAGGGGTTCTATTTCCACAGATGGAAAGTGTGGATGTTTGTGTGTAGGAAGCAAAGCTTTTTAGGCTAGTCACACTCAATACAGATCAAATGCCCTACTTTGGCAAGGCTGCTGATATCATTCATTGTGAAATACACCTTTGGGAAAGGTGTAGCCCAGTAATTTCTGTGGCATGTCCTATAACAGCGTAATGCTGTTGTGTGATGTCGTACTCTGGTAGGGGTTCTATTCCTACACATGGCAAGTGTGGATGTTTGTGTAGGGAGCAATGCTTTTTAGGCTAGTCACACTCACTACAGATCAAATGCCCTACTTTGACAAGGCTGTTGATGTCATTCACTGTGAAATATACCTTTGAGAAAATATATAACCCAGTAATCTCTGTGGCATGTCCTAGAACAGCGTTATGTTGTAGTGTGATATAGTACTCTGGTAGGGGTTCTATTCCCATACATGGAAAGTGTGGGTGCTTGTGTGTGTAGGGAGCAATGCTTTTTAGGCTAGTCACACTCACTGCAGATCAAATGCCCTACTTTGGCAAAGCTGCTGATGTCATTCACTGTGAAGTATACTTTTGGGAAAAATGCAGCCTAGTAATCTCTGTGGTGCGTCCTATAATACTGTAATGCAGTAGTGTGATATAGTACTCTGGTAGGGGTTCTATTTCCACACATGGAAAGTGTGGATGTTTGTGTGTGTGCAGGGAACAAAGCTTTTTTAGGCTAGTCACACTCAATACAGATCAAATGCCCTACTTTGGCAAGGCTGCTGATATCATTCACTGTGAAATATACCTTTTGGAAAAGTGCAGCTCAGTAATTTCCATGGTGCATCCTCTAACAGCGTAATGCTATAGTGTGATATAGTACTCAGGTAAGGGTTCTATTCCCACACAGGGAAAGTGTGGATGTATGTGTGTGTAGGATGCAATGCTTTTTAGGCTAGTCACACTCAGCAACATTCAAATGCCCTACTTTGGCAAGCCTGCTGATGTCACTCAGTGTGAAATACACCTTTGGGGAAAGAGTATGCCAGTAATGTCCATGGCACATCCTATAACTGCATAGTGCTGTAGTGTAATAAACTAGTTAGGTAGGAGTTCTAATCCCCAACATGGCAGGTGTGTGTGTCTGTGTCATTCGTGTCCTGTGTGGAGGTAGCTGGACTCATTGTGGAGTAGATTTTGCAAAATTCTTATATGGTGGTCCTAGTATATGTCACAATGTCCATCTTACAGGTATAACAGGTGTGAAATAGCCAAGAGACGGGGTGCCAATCCATACCCCTACATGTGACAGCCAGGCCTGGCGAACAAAGTTAGCAATCCTTGTATTACCCAGAGAACATTCCCAACCCATGTCTCATACACAAACACACTTGCCTAGGCAACAACCGCTATGTTGGTAGTACCCTGCATATTGCCCACAGATAGTAATCATGGTGTGATTGCAGTGGAATACAGAGGGCATGGCACCATGTCCATCAGTCCAATAGGCACGTACATGCAGACAGTGCACCTTCACTATGTTCCACACTGTACACCTGTAACACCTGTGGTGCCATCAAATGCGACCCACAAAGGACATACCATGCCTTAAACACATGCTCTGTATGAACAGATGCCACTGGCACAAGGGAATACCTGTATCATGCTATCAATGTAGGTGCAGGGTCAACCTGCTGTCCATTACCAGTTCCCGCCACATGAGGCCAGGTCTGGCACATCTGATGATAATCTGTGTACACAACATGGGCCAGATACCCCAGGTACAATTCCACATATCACTATACATGCATGTAGGACATGTGCACATCCCAGACACCTTCCATGTCATGGACTAAATAAGACATACATGGAAAGCAATGCATAGAAATGGCCACAAACAATAGTTACCCAGGTGACTGGATGGTGAATATAATACCCATCTGTGTCTGCCAATCCAGACACTACACCCCTGAGCCACACTGCAGACCACTGTCATGTTGCCTGATGCCAAGGTATACCCATCACCTAGCCTTGTATAGCCATCTGGCACAGTCAACCACTACACACCCATGAAGCAATGAGCCCATGCATGTCAGTACTGGCACCCTGTGTCTGTGTGTGTGGTGTATGATGCTTATGACCACATTCACACTCACTACAACCCCCATTGGCATACTGAAGCATGCTGTCTGTCAGACACCTCCACATACCCTTTGCCCATATAACCTCCGGATAACCCCTGTTGTGCATGTGATACCTGCGTAGTACTGTATTGTGCAAAATAAATAGTGAGGAGTTGTATTCCTGACCCTGCCAAGTGTGTCAATGTGTGTGGGTCCCTGAGAGGGTGCAGCTGTGTTGACGCTGACACCTGTTCATGTGGACAGGCACATGTACTACACCTATCGTATAGCTACCATATCACTGTTGCAGATGTCACTCACCATCACATATATGTTTCGAGAGTTCTTCAACATATAACCTATGTGGCACATCCAATAAATACATAGACATGTGATAGCAATAAATAGTCAGTCAGGGGTTTGATAGCCTGTACTGGTAGGTGTGTGACACAAACATGCTTAAGTTTTACTCTGCCACCCCTCCCTGACTTATTTGTGCCTCTGTTTGCCTCCCTCACTCACTCTCTGGTGGATGTGGAGACTTACACCTGCTTTGCTTAGGCTGTGGCATGTGTTTTGTAAGTGATTCTCATGATCAGCTGATGGCCTCTGCATGAATTGCAGCCCTTCTCTAGCTGACTGCATGTGGAACAGCTGTGGTAACATTCCCATAGACAATTGCATGGAAACACATTCTAATATCTAGGAACATAATGTTTGTGCTGGGCCTTTTCATTCACTGTGAGCAGGACCTAGATCTGTTGTTTGACAAACAGCATCACAGATGTATTGGGGATTTACCTCTAAGAACATACACCATGGAAACAGGCCAACATACAGGAGGGGATGTGCCTGACATGCCTACAGAATGTAAGTGTTGCTATTCTGCATTTGAAGTAATGTTAGTTTAACAGGGTGTGTGTGTGGATATGGCTGTTCTACATATTTTAATACCTTTCATGACAGTGCGACGTTTCTGAGGAAACCCTCATCTGTATGGTCATCTGCAGACTGGGCAGTGTGTTTGTTGTGCCTTTTGTTTCTTGTGTTACCCACAGAGCACCTATCTGTGAACTGCAGAAGCATAGTGTGAGGATTGCAGGCAGTACATGGTGACAGACATGAGAGTTACTGATCTCATATACCTCATAGGACATATGTCGCAACAAACCCTGTTACAACAGTAAATGTATGAGGTTATCACAGCAACATGTCAATATTGGCCTTGTGTTTGTGCCTCCAGCCACAACTCAGTCAACCTGTGTACATATGTCATGCAGTAAGAGGTGCATATGTCCTGTACATCATACTTTATTGACATCATATCTGATATCAAGCCGGGGGATATCAGACTGAAACAGGTTATGTATAGTAGGGAGTTCTCTTTGAGGACATAACCTGGGCATACTGTGGTTGTGTGTACAGTAATGAAGTCTGTGTACTTATGGTGACTGCCGACAGTGTGTGTATTGTGAATATGTACCTAGGCCTGTGTACAGACTGTGGTAGATATCATTATTCTTGGTCCTGTTCTATCTGATGTTACATGCTGCTCCACTGTATGCTACCCTATCAGATTACATGTTTGTAGGGCCAAACACACACATGTCCCATATAACAGACAGGCATCGGATCACACTGTGTAGTGGCCCAGTATATTTAGGGTTAGTGTGTGAGTGGCATATATGGGGATGGTGTTTATCAGATAGTCCATATACTGTAATATTATGCTAGCTACCATATGCGGCTGTGTTCACATCGGTTGGGGTTATGCACTTTCACACAGGTGTCTGTTACTCTGTGCTGTGGCGTGCCTGTAGAGCCAGCTATATATGCAGGTACATGTCTATTAATTCATAAGAAACATAGGCCAGTGCTGTGGCAGTCTGTCTGTAGCCTGCACAGTGCTTTGATACACGCCCAGCAGCTTAGTGTACTTACCAAGTGTGATGTTATGTCCAGATACTTGCCAAATGTACTGCTGCCAGGCCACCATAACAGTCATGTATGTCAGACAAAGCAGTGGAACGCTGTACAGATGTATGTCACTAACTAGAGGGTAGTATGTGGCCATAGCACCTCTGTGCCAGCAGTTATTATGTGTCAGGACAGACAGGGGTGTGTGAATGTGTAACCTATGGGGGCAAATGTATACTAGCATTTTCATGTTATACCCATCTACATGGCTGTTAACATCCACATTGTCGGGTTGGTCCACATGTCTTGCACTAAAGGGTTCTGTGTATACCTCTGGACTGACCAGAGTGTGTCAGACTGTCCACATTTATTCAGTAGAACTAGAACTCAGCAAACTACAGAATAACCAGAAGAACGTGAGCACTCCAAAGGACACCACCTTTATTTACAAACAGTTAAGCGCTTTCCTCTCCACTACAGAGACTTCCTCAGAACAAAAAATCACAACATTACCCAACCAAGTTAAATACACCCATAAATTATTCAATTAAGCAACAATTAAAATCCTTAAAGCAATATCAAACTTCCAATGTTAACATAGTTCCCCACATTGTTTTAAAAAATTCTTAAAAACAAGATTTAAATAAAATGTTACATTGTTTTATATTAAAAATGCGTTTACATAAATTAACAAACCAAAAACAAATTTTCATTTTTTTTTAAAAACCTAAGTTCTCAAATAAACTAACCTGAAATTTGATCAAGTTTAAGAATGCTAGCAATACTAATGGTTTCATTGATGCCTGTAACTCTAGAGGCATCCATAAACAATTGCCATTTTAATTCCATTACATCCAAGTGCACATCCAAAATACCCCCATTTTCATCCTCATTGAGGTGTTGCAAGAACAAAAATTTGAAACAATGTGTGGTATGTTCGCTTATGTGCCTATATAGTGCACTGGTTACCCTACCATGCTTAATGTCACCTAAATGTTCCCCAATTCTAATTTTCAATTTCCTACTAGTTTTACCTATATAGAAAATGGGACATTTCTGACATTTAGCCATATAAATCACCCTTTTACTATTACAATTGTAATGGCCCCCAATATGCAGCCTATATACATTAATTTTCACATAATCCCCAGTTTCAAATATGTGTGGACAAAAAGAACAAGCATTACATTTAAAATTACCCACTCTTCTATTTGTCTTGTGTGTAGATCTCATCGCCTCAAGAATGTTCTTAATACATTTATCTCTTCTAAAAACGTACTTGGGGCATTTTCCAACTTTAGAACCTATACCTACATCACACTCCAAAATATCCCAGTAGTCATTTAACACCTCAATAATGGAGTTGGCCATCCCATTATATGTTAGCACTAAAGACAAGTTAAAATCATCCTTTAAATTCCTAACACTATTATTTCTAATGAATCCAAAGCCCAAAATTGGTTTGTATACCCCATGCCTGCGCTTAAAAATAACATCACTAGTTAAATTTTCCAAAAGCCAGCCAGGATATCCCCTTTGCTTGAACATTTTACAAATAAAATCCAACTCAATCAAAAAATCAGCTTCTGAACTAACCATCCTAGCTGCCCTAATCAATTGGCCTTTTACCACTCCTTTTTTTATGATAATCAGGGTGGCAACTCCCATAATCTAAATACGAATTTGAAAAGTTTTTTTTCCTATGCATTTTAGTTAAGAATTTTTTTCCAGGAATAATCAATGATTAAATCAACATCTAAGTAAATAATGTGTTCGTTGTTGTATTCAAAGGTGAATTTGAAAAACTCTACAGTTCTATTAATATATACTAAAAATTCATTAAGACTATCCTCAGTCCCTTTCCAAATCAGGAATAAATCATCCAGGAATCTGGTGTAGTGTGTGATTTGGTCCTTGTACTGGCTATTGAATAAGTACTCCTGTTCCCAGTATGACATTATCAAACTGGCAAAAATGGGGGCACAAGTGGCCCCCATTGCTACTTCTTTAACTTGCTTATAATATATCGCTTCAAACCATAGGTAATTAATTTTCAACACTAAATCCATTATTTATTTATTTATTTATTTATTTATTTATTGCAGTTGGTTTACCAGGATAGTCCATTGGGCCATTAAAGAACCCGTTTTCAATGGAGTCCTGGGGAGAAAAGCTCCAAAAAAGAAAATCAATTTACAAAAACATTGACTGTAAATATATAGGTACATACTATAAAAGAACATAAGCAAAACATAAGCAAAAACATAAATGTACTTAACATTTGTCAGTGACAATCTTGGTACAGGCTAACGAAGGAATAAAAGCAAAACATAAAAGCATTTTAATGAACGAGCATAGTAGATGAATAGAGTAGAATGTTTGTACAGGGAAGGTAGAGTTGGTTATGTGGGGTGGGTACAAGAGCATTCCCATTGAGATTCTAGGTGTAAGAAAAGTGATTTCTTGAAGGTGGAGTGGTTAGAGGTAGTGTTTGGAGGTAGGGAATTCCAGAGGCAAGCAAGGCTGAAGGAAAGGAGGTTTTTGCCTGGGGGATGATTTGGTTTGTGGACCTCTAGAAGATTTTGATTATTAGACCTTAGAACTCTATTTGGATGGTGCATTTTAAAGGCAGAGGAGAGGGAGGGACAGTTGGAGGGGTTTAGAATAAGCATGTGGGCTAGAGTTAGTTGAGTATAAGCAAGATAGTTGGGAAGTTCTAACCATTTTAGTTTATGGAAGGAGAGACAGTGGTGAGTGGAAGACTTATGGGTGGTAGCGAATCTAGCTATTTTGTTATAGCAAGAGGTGAGCTTTTTTTTAAGGAGCACTGAATATTAGTAAGAAGTGGGGCACCATAGAGGAGGGAGGGAATGAGGAAGGAAGAAGCTAGAGTGATTTTAGTGGTAGGTGTGAGGTAGGCATTTTGTCTATATAGCATACCAAGTTTTTGGTGTGTTTTTTTGATGTTCTTTTGTAGGTGGGAACTAAATTTTAGTTGGTTGTCAATGTGGACCCCAAGAAGTTTGGTCTCTGACACTATTTCAAGAGGAGAGTTATTTTGACTGGTAACTAAGAGTGAGTTTATGTTGGGGGGAGGGAGTTTGGAGGGAGTAAATAACATTAATTTGGTCTTTGTTGCATTGAGAGCTAGATGATTGCAAAGCATCCATTGCTCAGTGAAAGAGAAGGTGTCTTGAGTAAGTTTTTGTAGGATGGAGATAGAAGAGGCGGAGCAGATGATAGTGGAGTCATCTGCATATTGGATAATGCTAGAGAAAGGGATAGATTTGTGGAAGTCATTAATAAAGATGTTGAATAGAAGAGGGCCCAATATAGAGCCTTGTGGGACTCGTGGGGTGCTTAGGAAGGAGGAAGTTGCTTTTTTCCATTTTACAGCTTGATTTCTGTCTGATAGATAACTAGAGAACCAGTTCAGAGAGGAGGAGGATAGGTAGAGTTTGGAGAGTTTAGTTAAGGTAGGCTGTGAGAGATAGTATCAAGGCTTTGGAAAGATCAAGGTAAGGTGGAAACAATTTGTCCAGAGTCTCGGCTTTATTTACTATTTCAAGGAAAGAGAAGGGCAGTCATGGTACTATGATTAGGTCTGAAGCCATGCCGTGGGGGTTATGAGGTTGTTATCTAGGAGATGAGGAAGGAGTTGGATTTGCACACATTTCTCAAGGATTTTTGAAATGGGGGACAGGATGGCTATGGGTCTAAAATTGGTAGTGTTATTATTGTTACCTCCTTTGTGTAATGGTATAATAAAGGCTTGTTTCCAAATTTGGGGAACTGTGCCTTCTAGTAGGTTGATTAGGATGCTAATAGGGTAGGCCAGACTTTCGGCAGCAATGTTAAGAAAGTAAGAAGGGATATTATCAGGAGCATTGGTACATGGTTTTAATTTCTGGAGGAGTTTTTTAATAGTAGTTGCAGGAATGGGATTTAAAGTGAAGATAGTGCAGTCGGGTGGTGTTGAATTTTGGGGTTGTATGGGTGAGGATAGAATTTGTGTGGAAGAGGAGGTAGAGGAATTAGTGGATTGGGAGGAGGTAGAGAATGAGGCGGTTAGTTTTGAAATAGAGTCAATAAAGAAGGAGTTAAATTGTGTGGCTAAATCTAGTTCTGGAGCATTTGGATCAGGGGTAGGAGTATCTGGTTTGCTGGGATGGAGGAGAGTGGAGATTCCTTTCCAGAATTTTTGAGGGTTGCTTTTGTTTTGGTTTTGGAGTGTGGAGAAATAGTTTTGTCGATCAGAATAGATAAGTTTTTTAGCTTTATTGCGGAGCAGTTTATATTCGTTTGAGGAGTGGGGTTGTCTTGTGTTTTTGGTAGCGTGCCCACACTTTGTCTCTTTGTCTCATGAGAGATAGAGTAGTTTTAGTTAGCCAAGGGGCTGATTTAGTTTTTATTCTCTTAGTCTGTAGGGGAGCTTGAGAGTCAAGTAATTTTAGGAATGTGGAGTTGAAGTATGAGACTGCATTGTCTAGAGGTAATGTTTTTACACAAGCCCAGTTTACTGCATTAAGTGAGTTTGAAAAAGTTATAGGGTTAAAGTTTTTCTGGTTGCGGATAGTAATGAAGTTGTGGGTCCGTTGAAGGGTAGTTGAAAGTCGGTGAGTAAAGGTGGGTAAGTGGCTCGCTAGTGGGTCGGGAAGGATGCCACTTTTGGTGAAGTAGTGGGGTGGGAGACTAGGATCCAGTCCAGTATACTCCCATCAGAGGGTTTTGGCTGGGTGAGTAGGCAAGTTGATCAGTTGTGAGAAATGGTAGAGGTTGATATTAGTGTTGTTCAAGGAGCTTGGATAAGGGCCCAGTTAATGTTTACTCCTAGGATTATGGTTTCATTACTAATGTTACTGGATAGCCAAGAAAGGATAAGTTCAAGTGTAGGAATATTGTCACCTGGAGGGATATAGAGGAAGCTATACATGGTTATTGATTTGAGATATGGTAAGGAGAAGTTCAGCGTTGTTGAAGTGTGGGATAGGTTTGTTATAGGGGAAACTACTAGGAAGAGGAATATATAAGGGCTACCTCCGCCTTTTGAGAGGTCTGTCTTTTCTTATGATTGAGTAGTTTGGGGACTATTTCAGAGTCCTTAATATGTGGTTTCAACCAGGTTTCAGAAATAGTTAAAAGTCAGGTTTGTTGTGTAAAAGCCAGGCATGAAGGTTGGGGACTTTCTTAATGATACTTTGTGAGTTTAAGGAAGTGAATAGTAAAGATTTAGTTGTGGTGGTTATATTGGCAGGTCCTGGGTTGATGGATGTCACCTGATTAGAGAGTACTGATCAGGTGTTGTATGTAATAGTTTAGGTTAATGGACAGCAGGGTTGTGAGATTGGGGTTTATTGTGAAATGTAGGGATTTGCTAGTTCCTATAGGAATTGGGAATGTGTGATGGGGATAAGTTTGAAACGAAAAGAAGAAGGTTGTCTGAGTGATAAAGATAGGAAGAAATGGGGGAGTAAGATTGTAGTGGAGGTGAATTGTGGTGGTTAGTTATGTGAAAGGAATGGGAGTTGGAGCAAATAGTAGGCTGGGAGAGATGGTGTAAGTAAGATAAGGAGAGGAGAAGCAATAGTGAAGGAAAGATGGAGGGGTATCTAGAGAGCATGTTGTGAAAGGTGACAGTAGGGCAGTGAAAGGATATTGGTGTTGGTGTAAGGAGATAGAGTTATATAGAGAGTATATGATATATTAGAACTGAAAGACAGTAGTATTGGATATAGAGGGGTGTGGTCTAGAAGAGGGAAAGGAGTAGGATTGGTTAATTAGTTGAGAATGGGGATGAGAAAGAAAGTTAGTTTGGCGGGGAAAAGAAGGAAGGTGTGTTCAGAGGACTGAGTACTGATTGGAGTAGAATGGAAGTGGGAGTGGTATGTTGGAGGGATAAATGTAGATGTGTTGGGGTGGGAGAGATTTGGGGGGGGGGGGGGGAGGAGTGGAGTGAAAGAGGGCTTAACGGAGCGGGTTGAGCCCAAGAGCAGAAGAGGAGCGAGAGACTATCAGAGAGCAATATAAGTAAGTGTAAGTAGTAGAAGGTGATGTGGAGTGGGTCTGGACAAAGTGTAAGGAGTGGGCTAAAGGTATGGATGAGGGAGTAGTTAGGGTCAGTTCTATTCTGGCACAAGGAGAGTTGTGAGTTAAGCCCTAAGCTCAGAAAGAATGGAGAAGGGGTGTTCACTAGTGGAGTATGCAGGAATGCAAGGTTCACCAGTGTAATACCTGGGGTAATGGGATGAAAGGAGAAGGGAGTAATGATAGCAAAGAGCAGTGAGAGGTATGGAAGATGGAGGAGTATAGTAGAGTGGGGTTTGGCTGCTGGCAATCCTAACAGGGAGTATACTGCTACTGCTAGGAGACAAGAGTACAGTAGTACTGGCTTAGCAGATGTATGTTCTTATAGAGTCTTTTGGGTTTACTTGTCTTCAAAGGGAGCTGTAGCGCAGAGAGTATTCCTTAGTTAGGTTCAAAATATCCACCCAGGCAAGAACACAGGGGAAAAGATTCAGAAAAGCTGGAGGAGAGAAAGATGGAGAACAAAACACAGTTAGTAACATTTAAAATGCATTTATCTACAATAACTGTATCTACTACTATAGCTATGTAGGAAGGAGGCTATTAAGTGTATGTTACACTGGTGTATATGTACAATTTGGGAAGGCAGTTGACTAGCGAATATACATATATACATATATACAGTCGCTAACTGCTAACAGCTAACATACAGCCATTGAACCAAAGTGGTGAAAACATCCCATAATAATGACTAAACAGCCTTCTGACAACTGGTAAAAGCAGTCGCAAGTGTAACAAATATTTTACAAGTCAGTCGATATCAAATACTTAACAAAACAGCTTTAAACCCATTAAAACAACTATTTTGTTGATCTCATCTTGATCAAACATTTTGGTTTTATGAAGCTGTTGTTCCAACCAAATAGTCCTGATATCTTGGGGAATAACTGAAAACAGGTTTACTACATCAATAGTAACAAGAAAAACCACATTTGTTAGATCAAATCCATTTAACTTATTAATGAAATGCCAGGAGTCCTTACTAATATAATCAAAGAAAGACAAAGCTTTTTGCATTAAGCCATCCAAATACTTGGAAATAAAATGAGTTTTACTTCTTTTACCATCCACTATGGGCTGAAATTTCACATTAACCAAGCCTTTGTGTATCTTAGGTATGCCAAATATATTTGGCACCCTAGGATACTCGTTTTTGAGGTAATGGTATTCATCCACATCGATCTGGCCCTGGGAAGACCATGTCATCCAAAGCCAAATTGATGTTTCTGTATGCCACCATAATTTAGTTAATAGAACTTTCATGGTATGAATCCTCCATTAATATATTACTCATGCTGTCCAAATAATCACCTCTCTCCATGACCACCACCCCACTGCCCTTATCAGGCTTCATCAATCCACCTTTAAACAAAATAGTGGAATTGTTTGAAAAAAGTTGTGAAAAAGAAATAAGGAAAAGGTATAGGTACAACACACAGGCTGATTATTCGAATTTAACAGAGGAAGAAAAGCAACTCATGCTCCTAGTCAAAGAACCTACCAGTAGATTTATAAAGCCTGATAAGGGCAGTGAGGTGGTGGCCATGGAGAGAGGTGATTATTTGGACAGCATGAGTAATATATTAATGGAGGATTCATACCATGAAAGTTCTATTAATGAAATTATGGCAGAAAGAGATCATTTGGCTTTGGATGACATGGTCTTCAGGGCTTAGATCGATGTGGATGAATACCATTACTCAAAAACGAGTATCCTAGGGTGCCAATTATATTTGGCATAAGAGAGACACAAAGGCTTGGTTAATGTGAAATTTCAGCCCATAGTGGATGGTAAAAGAAGTAAAACTCATTTTATTTCCAACTATTTGGATGGCTTGATGCAAAAAGCTTTGTCTTTCTTGGCATTTCATTAATACTTTAAAATGGTTTTGATCTAACAAATTAGGTTTTTCTGGTTACTATTGCTGTACTAAACCTGTTTTCAGTTATTCCCCAAGATATAGGGACTATTTGGTTGGAACAACAGCTTCATAAAACCAAAATGTTTGATCAAGATGAGATCAACAAAATAGTTGTTTTAATGGATTTAGTGCTGAAAAATAATTACCTATGGTTTGAAGGGATATATTATAAGCAAGTTAAAGGAGTAGCAATGGGGGCCGCTTGTGCCCCCATGTTTGCCAATTTGACAATGTCATACTGGGAACAGGAGTACTTATTCAATAGCCAGTACAAGAACCAAATCACACACTACACCAGATTCCTGGATGATTTATTCCTGATTTGGAAAGTATATATTAATAATACTGTAGAGTTTTTCAAATTCACCTTTGAATACAACAATGAACACATTATTTACTTAGATGTTGATTTAACCATTGATTATTCCCGAAAAAAATTCTTAACTAAAATGCATAGGAAAAAAAAACTTTTCGAATTCGTATTTAGATTATGGGATTTGCCACCCTGATTATTAGAAAAAATGAGTGGTAAAAGGCCAATTGATAAGGGCAACTAGGATGGTTAGTTCAGAAGCTGATTTTTTTTGATTGAGTTGGATTTTATTTGTAAAATGTTCAAGCAAAGGGGATATCCTGGCTGGCTTTTGGAAAATTTAAGTAGAGAGGTTATTTTTAAGTGCAGGCATGGGGTATACAAACCAATTTTGGGCTTTGGATTCATTAGAAATAATAGTGTTAGGAATTTAAAGGGGGATTTTAACTTGTCTTTAGTGCTAACATATAATGGGATGGCCAACTCCATTATTGAGGTGTTAAATGACTACTGGGATATTTTGAAGTGTGATGTAGGTATAGGTTCTAAAGTTGGAAAACACCCCAAGTATGTTTTTAGAAGAGATAAATGTATTAAGAATATTCTTGAGGGGGTGAGATCTACACACAAGACAAATAGAAGAGTGGGTAATTTTAAATGTAATGCTTGTTCTTTTTGTCCACACATATTTGAAACTGGGGATTATGTGAAAATTAATGTATATAGGTTGCATATTGGGGGCCATGACAATTGTAATAATAAAAGGGTGATTTATATGGCTAAATGTCAGACATGTCCCATTTTCTATATAGGTAAAACTAGTAGGAAATTGAAAATTAGAATGGGAGAACATTTAGGTGACATTAAGCATGGTAGGGTAATCAGTGCACTATATAGGCACATAAGCGAACATACCACACATTGTTTCAAATTTTTGGTCTTGCAACACCTCAATGAGGATGAAAAAGGAGATATTTTGGATGTTCACTTGGATGTAATGGAATTAAAATGGCAATTGTTTATGGATGCCTCTAGATTTCCAGGCATCAATGAAACCATTAGTATTGCTAGCATTCTTAAACTTGATCAAATTTCAGGTTAGTTTATTTGAGAACTTAGGTTTTTAAAAAAAAAATTAAAATTTGTTTTTGATTTGTTAATTTATGTAAACACATTTTTAATATAAAACAATGTAACATTTTATTTAAATCTTGTTTTTAAGAATTTTTTAAAACAATGTAGTGAACTATGTTAACATTGGAAGTTTGATATTGCTTTAAGGATTTTAATTGTTGCTTAATTGAATAATTTATGGGTGTATTTAACTTGGTTGGGTAAGGTTGTGATTTTTGTTCTGAGGAAGTCTCTGTAGTGGAGTGGAAAGAGCTTAACTGTTTGTGAATAAAGGTGGTGTCCTTTGGAGTGCTCATGTTCTTCTGGTTATTCTGTCCACATTTATTCGCCATATCTCTGCTATACTCCACAGGATCATTACTGTGCTAGCAGTGATACTATACTATGATGTCCTTAGGATTTCTTTCAGTAGCCATTTGTGCACGTTAAAAGCAGATGTGACCTCCCATACACAACATGTCTGTGAAGACAACCCCTATCACAGTAGCAATAGTCAACATATATACCTGCACTACATACCTGACATCCTCTTGCACTAAGAGGTTGGGACTATTGGGGCTAAGGTAGGGCTCCACACCATGTTTAGGACATATGGTGGCCATATATGTATATATAATTATCCATATATTTATATATATATATATATATATATATATATATATATATATATATATACACATATACATATCGGCATACATAGATGGATATATATATATATATATATATATATATATATATATATACACTCATGTATACATATACACAGCAATATATGTCTACACATATACAGATAGAGATACATATGCACGTATACTTATGAATATCTACATATATATATTGACAGTATTAGGTATATCAGACTAGATATATATGCACATATAGTTATAGATATCTACATATATATCTACATAAATAGGCATATCTGTACATAAAGGATGTGCATACATATATAACTCTATATACATATATATATATATATATATATATATATATATACATATATATATATATACACACATATATGTACATACAAAGAGATATACACATGGCCATATATATGTTGCAGTATACAGATGTGTATACAGACATATGCATGAATATACATGTGTATGTACATGTAGACATATATCAACCTATATATATATATATATATATATATATATATATATATATATATATATATATATATAAATATATATCCATATTCCTATCATGTATAAACCTCACGGTTGTGTATACTCTCCCAGATGTATCTCACCGTATGTATCTACTATGTGTACATTATGTTAAAACAACATATGTGATGCAACAGTCATATTAATAACAAGTACTACACAATCATGGTAGTAAAGGCAATTGTTCAATACTAATCAATACATGCACTGACATATATTGGAAAAACAACCACTCTCTTCACAGTGGTCATAGCTTACTGGTTAAGTGTTGTAACTTTTATGTACAGGGTCCTGGGTTCAAAACCTGCAAGGGCTGCTCATTTTGTTGCTGGGCAGAACAAGGGCTGTCAGATATGTGGTTAAAGCAGTTTTGAGCAGCTTTAAGAGCGTTTGTGTAGGTTTGGGCGAAGCCAAGCGGTGCTAAGCTACAGGTAAATGTATGGGCACTTACATAGTGTAGGCTTCACTTACCAGTGCGCAAATCAGCTTAGTTGTTATATTGGAGCAATGTTGATACCTGCTAAGCTTGGTTTATCCCTAGTAACCAGTTCACACCACCCAGTCTGATAACACAGCAGGGTAATGACATCTGTAATAAGTGTATGTAATGCCATGTACAATACATGCACCTATGTGCTGCCATTACAGTAGCAAGGGGTGTTGAGTGTCATGTCTGGGACACAGACATATATGAGGCCTGTACAGCACTGTTATCCATGTGACTTTGTTACATACAGGGGTAGTCGCCCACGGTACATGCTGTCACACAAGCATGTAGTGTATGATGGCGGTACTACTGTTGACAGTGCCTACCCATGCAAGAATAGAGTGCTAAATTTAGTACTGACAACAGGCACACCTGCAGGCATAGCTGGACTCTGAGGCCTCCCTGTTGTATCCCTGGTGTGTGAGCTGTGTCACAGTATATAACCCCTACTGGGTAATGATCCAACATGTGGAATGTAACTGTAGACTACTGTCTGTACAGCACATGATAGGAAGTGCTCCTGACATGCAGTTATGGCATACATATTGTTGTCAAACATCTATCTGTCAACACATTCATCCTACGGCATAAATACTTGCCAAGTGGATGACTGTCAGTCCCTGTACATATGTGCAGATGGCAGGTATCCCGCTGGGATATGTACAGGCATCCTGAGCTTGATTGACACTGACAAGTCTGCCCAGCTGTGTAAGAACTGGCACATATTGGAGATAACACCCTGTACACACCACATACCACAGGTACCTCCACTACACTGCCACAGTCAACTGAACATGCTTGCGTACAGGTCTCCATCACAGACACTAACCATGTGTTGCAATGCATGCTGCATGCATGTCAACTTGATCACCTCAGTGTGTATGTACAGGAGGCACCTGACAGAATGGCTGATGCATATCACTTCCACCCTGAGGGTCACCACAGTAGTGTTTGTCGATGTCTTGCCTGCTGCCACATGGCAGGTGGCAAGATGTCACTGCACACACAAGCCCTACACAGCCCATCTCTCCTTGGACAATAGCTAGGTACACAGCTATGACCACCTGCAGAGATGCACCCCAGTACTGATACATGTGTACTTGTGCATGATTGAGTATAGCAGTGTCTGTGTGTTAGCACACCTGTACATGGGCATTCCATGAGGGCCTTTACAATCACCACAACACCCATTCCCATAGCCAGTTGTGGCTGCTGCTGTATGCACCCTATTAAGCTCCTCTCCATACCGGCTACACGAGCCTTGCAGTACCATCACAACAGTGTTGTACAAAGGGGTTGATAGGCATGGGAGACCCATTGTATTCTGGCAAGTGTGTGTATGTGTGCATGTCCATTTATCTGTAGGGTACAGCATTCCAAGGCCACATACTCCTATTAGAATACCCATTGCCAAACAGTAGTACAGATAGTGTTGTTGATGCCTGTCTGTGAGGCATGACAATGCAACACGCTGATATGCATGTGGCATGTTCATTAGATGAATATCCCTGTAGTACCACTGTTGGGATCTACAATGGGTTGTATCTCAGTAGTGGCCAATGTGTGATGGTGAGTATATCAGAGTGTTATCATGGGTTTCAGGGAGTACAATATCCACTGGGGAATGTGGGTGCTGTGTAGACTGTCATTACACCAAGGTACACCCGGTATATGTCCCATGTACCACGTTAGGGTTACCACTGTCACCATCAACCATACAGGTAACTAATACCACATTGCAGGTCAGTTATGTATGTGCTGTGTGCAGCCTATCTGTAACACATTGGACGCAAGTTAGTTAGCAGCGATGGGCCCTGGTCTCTTGGATGTGTGTCTGCCTGTTATGTGTCTGTTAATGTGTATACGAGGGTATATCACACTATTTATTGTCCATATACACCCATTACATCCCCCATTAGCATACTGTACATGTCTGGGGATGTTCTGCATGTAACATGTAACCTGGGACACACCTCACCCTAAATGCTCTGTGGTGCGTGCAATGGAAGCCACACACTTCAGTATCACTACATACCTAGGTAGGGGTCTAGTCCCAGTGTTGCTATGTAACAGTGTGCATGTATGTGGATGGGTCTACATCAGGTAGCAGCTTATACACACCCCAGCGTGTCACCTGTCCATGTGGCACAGGCAATAACTGTTATACTAACCTGTGACATGTGCTCAAGTGTACCCTAATATGTCACAGCCATGATGTCACTACAGTGCCATACCCCATTGTGGAATATGACTGCAGACCATCCTCGTGTTGACACATGTACACCTACAACACAAATGGATAACATTATAGAGACCACAATCAACCAGTGTTACTAAACACTATAATGCATCATTGCTGGATGACTACACTATCTGACAAATATGCATTACACTTTACTCCTTACATGTTACACTGCAGTACTGTGGTACACTGTTTTACAGTCACCGTGTGCATCAGAACCATATTAGCCTGTCCCTGCATTGATGGTATGGATGATAAGGATGTGGCACAGGTATCATTATATGCACAGGTTGCGTTGTTGGTTTGCCAGAGGCCAAGGGTGGGCCATACATTTGATACCATGTATATGGATGAGGGGTGCACTGACTTGAACTGGGCATGATGATGTGGTGTGTGTAGGTATGGGGTTTCCCTGGGTGTGTTTGTATAGTGTGTAGGAATTCATGCACACAGTTCTGCCATGTGGCTGCCCTACACAGGTGTTTATGGACAGCTGCAGACCATACCTAGTAAGGTGTGCAGTTCACTGCCTCCAGCCATGGACATATGGACTGTGTCTGCCAGGGGTTCCATGGGCATGTCCAGGTACAGGCCTTAATGTGCTACTCTCACCTGATGATGACAAATGTCTGCTGGTAACATGTCCCTCCTGCTGTGGAGTGGTGTGGACAGCACCTCCCCACACTGCAGAGGCTGGTACTGCCACTATGGGAGTCCCTTGGTGTCCTAGCACATCCATGTTCACTGCCAGCTGTTGGTGTTGGTGTTGCTGGCCTACATCCACACGGCCATCGCCGCACCCCCACCACACGTTCAAGCACAGACATACCACGGTCGTTGAAGGCCATCATCTCACCAAACAGTCTATCCATGAGTTCAGTATTAGCACGGATGGCACCAGACTGTTCACAGAAGTTGTTGCTTGCAGATTTGAGAGCAGCCCTCTGCAGCCTCAGACCCTGTCTGGTGTAACATTCCATATGTGCCTGTGCCGCCATGAAAGCATGAAACATGCGCCTGCTGGTATCAGCTACGTTGCCTCTGCCAGGGGCATGATGTCCAGCAGCTCTACCATGAGCACCCTGGGACATCTGCCTATGTGGTGCCCTGCCGGACATCCAGCTATGCCTGCTATGACCAGACACAGTAGGCATGGTTACCACACTTTCCAGTACACAGCCACCAAATGCCAGCTGTCCCTCCACTATGGCCACTGGTGATGGGGTATGTATAGGCACATAAACTGTGTGTGTGCTTGGGGTGACTAAAAGGGGGATGTCAAATGATGGCACTGTTTCGACCCCTGACAACCCCACCTGTGCCTCAACAGTACAATCATCATCTTTGGTGTCTGTATGGACACCAACATCAGATTGCATGCAGGAGGGGACCCTGACCCACCTCGCCACCTGAGGGGGGAAAACAATAAATGCACTTTAAAACCTGTACAGCATTGCCTAACAGTACACCCACACACACACACACACACACACACACACACACACACACACACACACACACACACACACACACACACACACACACACACACACACACACACACACACACACACACACACACACACACACCACCATAATACCTATCTGTCCATGACTTTACAGACAGCCCCACGTATATTTCCATGTGTTCCCCATCCTGCATCACACTTGGTAACATACAAACATTGACACCACTCATTAACATATCAGTCCTCTAAATGCCTAGACAAGCAATCACAACACAAGACCTGTTACTACATTACCTGTCTGTCCTGTGTGTAGTGGTTTTAGATGGCCTCACTGCTGTCATTCAGTGTTCACCCTGTGTATGTCCAGACATCATTAGCATGTCCCCCTATAGGTGTGGGCTACTATGTGCACTCCATAATATCACGCACTGGTGTGTCATGTGTATGTATTGTTCAGTACATGCCAGATATGCTGCTCAATCAGCCTATCATGTGACAACTGTAATATATGGATACACTCCCTGATATTGACTAGTACTTCCCCAGTGGATCTGTAGTGCTGCATACATGGGTTGTAGGTCACCTCTCTGCTGAATGCGATATTAAGGGTATACCTGGTGTCTACTTTCCCTCTCAATGACTGTTCCATGCTACAGACCTCAGTATACTATCAGCTGTCCTGTGATTACATACATGAAAAGTATTCCTGGTGTGTAATGTGGCAGTCCATGTCCATGTACTGCACGATCTGAAAGGGAGGTACTGCTGTATGAACACCCCACAATCACACATGTGCATACATGGCCTCCTACACAAACACACACATTCACACACTCATCCTACATGCATCAATTGCCCTCCACTTCACTAGAGTGACCCTACAGACAGACTAACTACCCACCAGGATGCACACACACACACACACACACACACACACACACACACACACACACACACACACACACACATACAGGTGAGGTTGCACAATGATAGTACAGACTCCTATTACCCATCTGTCAACATCCATAACATATGGTACACAACAGCATGCAGTGCAGCTATAGTCAATCCATGCTAGCAACAGTATACATGTGTGTGACGCATGTGCTGTGTCACTAGGTGATGCCCCTTCCCATGGATACCACTGCACCCATGTACACAGTATTGCTGTGCACCTGTTCTGCACCCGGCCATGTACTGTGCACCACACCTCACAGGTGTACAACTCATTGCTGAATGTGTACTACTGTGTCAGTTATGTCAACTTTAATGCTCACAGCCCCTATGTTTTTCAGCAACACATACCTGGAATAATATGTGGACAGATGCCATTTGTGAATGCTTGATGTCTGATTTACAGCTATCAACATCGGCGGACCATGTATGACCAATCCAATACTCTTACACTAACAACCATCACAGCATACCATCGCTATGGGGGGTGTATACACCCTTACTGATATGACGCACCCATCCTTGATCTGCCATGGGACTACATCACCGCATATCTAAACAGTACATGAGCCCGATATGTGACATATGTCCTGTACTTTCACATGCAGTGTCTACGGAATGTGTTAGGTGTGCGGATGCTGACTGTGATGCATAAACTCCATGTGGGCATATGTGTGCACACCCTTATCATGATGGTTTGTTGCACCTCTTGTTATATGTATTACAGCAGTCACTACTCCTGGCAGGGCTATACTAGTGTTGGCCATTTGCATTTGCCAGTGTATGTTCAGTCTGCCCTACACATGTACCCATAATCTGCATGATTGTAAGGTCTACTCATGTGCACATCCCTTGGTGTTCACACACTGACATCACTATTGCTGTGGGGGTAGGGTTACATCTGCCACAGTTCCTGCACCTGACTATGTGCAGCTACAGCCATTCTTAGCATCCTTAGGATCCCTGCTGCAATGTACTGGTGTCATGCTGACACCCCCACCTTCTTCAGCCTTTTTGCAGATGCATGACAACTAAAGCCTACACGTGTGTCACTTTGCAGTGTCCCATACACTGAACACCACATGTTACAGACTAGTCCCAGCTGATAATGTGGACCACAGTAAAGCCTTATGCCATAGTATAACTTTGCAGCAGTTGCCATTGTCCTACAGGTATATACACTGGTGTTGCACTGTATATGGGTGCTGTTCCAAACATATCCCTACTGTAGGCCATGTCTCCCACAATCATGTTACTCCCTGTGGACACATTCCACAATGACAGGATGTTAGTTATCATGCAGGTGTCTGACATACCTTTCCAATACCCCATCATGGTCACCCCTGTAATGCCATGCATTTAACAGCAACAATACGTGCACATGTACAGCATGCATTCTGGGTAGGTGTGTTAGATGTGTGCATGGAATATACCATCGCGATTACATGCCCGGTGTATTGGCAAGCATCTACATAAACCATACTCACCAGCTACAGACTGCTGCCTTGGTGGCATCCCGGAGGGACCTACATAGAGGGTGAGAGATGCAAAGTCAGTGGCCACACCTGTGGCATTGCTACAGGGTGGGTGCAGCATTACAATACATCAACAGTACATGTCCACAATACTACCACATATGCACATCTGTTTATCACTACAATGCAGCAACAAAATATATCTATGACATGTCAGATATGCATGATCTACCTGTACCAATGTGGATGTATACACAACAGTGGTCTACTGATGTGCCCTGTGGCCTTACCTGCATGCTCCTCAGCCAGTGTGTGGGTGGCACCCACCTACACAAATGTGTCTAGCAGTTGGAGGCTGTGCGGACGAGCAGGTGCCATGAGGCTGGGTAGAAGCTCCTCCAAACGTGTAAGAGGGGGATGGATGGCATGGCCCCCCTATGGCGAGGTGATCTCCCCAGACTGCAGCAGAGCACCGACGGGCATTGTGAAGCAGGTCAGTACAATGATGCCAGATCTGCTCATAACTGCTGTTGTGCAGTCCGACATCATTGACCCTGTGTACTAGGTCATTCCACAAGGCGGCCAGCTCCTGCTGATCATGGGCAGCCTGGAAAATCAAGACTGATTAGTGCTGTATGAGGTCATTCAGCAGAATTTCATTTTCAGCTGCTGTGTATGCTGGCAGCCACCCATGGGACATCATGCCTGAAAGACATAAAGGTGGACACAGGTGTGAGCAAGTCATGCAGCAAGGTTACCACAGCTCTTAATACATATCACTGTCTCCCCCCACCATATCAGTGACAACAAACTGTACACACAACTCAATAGGTATGGCTACAGCATACCTACTAGTGGGGCAGATATTGTACTGTACTATACGTTGTGCAATGTGTTTGTAGCCATGTTTCCTGTGTGGACACTATCATTGCTGGCCTGTTACAGACTATTCACCTGCATGTCATTGACAGGGCCAAAATGGTTCCATTTATGCCTGTTGTATGGTTGCTATGTGTTTGCTGCTCATCTGCCTTTCTGTGTTATTGGGGTTAGCTATTCATGCTGTTGGACATGTTCCGGAAATGTGTAGACTATTACTACTGGCATATGTTCTATAACAGTGACACAATAACATGTATATGTACTATTGGCCAGCAGAACCACCTCTCCAAACTCATCTGCGTATGTTACCAGACCACATCACATGTGTGACCCACCCTCGGGCCTCCTCATGTACTGATCCAACAGTACCATCAGGGGATCTTGTCCCTCTCCCCAGGGGCACACATAAACATGTTCCTGTCCCCTGCGGTCATGTCCAGGGTCTGTTCCATAAAGGGCTCCACAGACACATGTGGGATGTGCTACATCACCTTGAGGCACCCAGTACACATTCACAGAGCCCACATGCCCCTCCTGCTCAGCCTCCAAGCCAGGCACCTTCAAGACATGGACTGCTGTTGTGAGTAACAGTGGGTGGGAGGCTTGTTCCCATTGTGTCATATTTGGGCCCATAGGGCATCCACATCACAGACCACACACACCATCCAGGGTGTTTACCCACCACATGTCACATACCACCCTGGTAGGCTGTCCCCTATATATAAAAACCATGACCACCTCCACAACTATACCTGCCATACTTCCCCATATTCCCATTCCATACTTCACAGACAAGGGAAATGTGATCCCAGCAAGGGGTTCACATGTGACATACCCATCCATGTTGCACACACTGACAGCTGTAGATATCAGTGTGTACTGCTATGTGTGCTGTTTCCTCACACATAGCACACAGCACTGTGGTAGCAATATAGGGGACATGTATTTACATACATATATGTTTTGTGTGTGTGTTTGTATATATGTAGACATGTGCATATAGTTATATATCTATATATGTGTAGATATATATGATGTATATATGTGTCCATATATATGTCTACACATGGGTATATGTATATTTGTTGACATACATGCAGTTATTTATATGTATATGTATATATATATATATATATATATATATATATATATATATATATATATATATATATACACACATATGCATACCTATATGTGGGGTACATTCAGACATCAGGTTCACAATCTCACAACACCTTCCTGCACAGCTGCACTGTTCTGCCTTGCTACAACACAGATAGGTGCCACATATGGACATAGCCTGACATTGGGGGGGGGGTATATGTAGGGCCAGATTGAAGGTAACCCTATTACACACCTATGGCATTCCTGCATGCTACAATACAGGTTAACCTGAGTATCCTGCAAAAGGTGAGCTGTGGAACCCACGTGTCCATCATTATGGAATTACCTCCATCACCAGCTATTAGCCACATGATATACATACTTCCCATTACACAACACACTCTATGATGGCTTACTCTCAAAGTAATCACTCTATTCACTTTCTAAAGCCCTGCACTTGCTCAGCTCTTATAAGGAAACACTAACTAACTAAAGCACTACACCCTCCTTGACTTCTCATAAGTATTAGGCTCCAGATTGGTCCTTCCCGATCAAGTGAAAAATCAGTTCCCTTCCCTAATCTGATCAAGTAAAAAAAACAATTCCCTATACTAATCTGGTATGTCTAAGGGTCAGTTTCAAGGTTACTCTCCAGTCCAGCTGGTGAATCTGGGAATTTTGAGGCAATGTTACAATTGCCTTATGTACACAGACAACCCTCTCCTCCTTCCAACAAACTCTAATACATGTGAGAGATGCAGTTACACAGCCAAACTGGAGGCAGAGCTCTCTCAACCCAAGACTGGCACAGTCAGTCAGGAGGAAAAGGTAACCACCCACACCACAAATCCAGTCTCACACAGACCTATTGCATCTGCATACCCAACACATAAACACACAAAAACATACTCGGAGACTCTAAATAAAAATCTGCCTAAACAGCAAAGACCTCCTAAGCAGATATCCAAGCAACAGCCACCCCTCAACAATACCCACGAATCACATATCTCACAAAATCAGTGTGCCTCACAGTCACAGCCCTTAAGGCCAAACAACACACCAAATACACTTGTTATAGGGGACTCTATTGTCTGGCACACTGACGTCCCACTCACCAGACTGAACAAGGAGAAGGTCACTGTAAGCTGCCTGTCGGGTGCCAGGATCCACCACATAACACAAGCACTCAGGTCACTCCAAAGCAAGTACAAGTATGACTCCATCATTGTCCATGCTGGTGTGAATGACCTGAGATGTATCTCCCTGGACTACATGAAAAGAGACATAGAGGAGCTCTCTGACCATGTAGCCCAGGCTGGTATGACCCTGACCTTGAGTAGCATCTTGCCCTCACCAAGAATGATGCCACAGTATAAAGACAAAATGATCAGTTTCAACAATTGGCTAAAGTATTGGGGTCATTCAAAGGGGATCCAGTGTCTGTCAGCCTGGGATGACATGCTCGACAAGCCACGTTGCTTCGCTAGGGACAGCTTGCACCTGTCACCCTTAGGCTTTCGTATACCGCCCAAGGCTCTTACCACCCCCATAGTGCCTTTTTTAAGCAAGGCTCAAAGGACAAACCCACCTCCATAGACAACCCAAGGATAAAAAAACTAAAGGTAATGCTACTCAATGCCAGAAGCCTAAACCTCAAGATGCACGCACTCGAGGCTCTTCTCAGTATGGAGAAAATTGATGTCTGTGCAGTAACAGAAACCTGGTTCAAGGCTCCTGAGAGCACCCCAGCACTACCAGGTTATAACTCATACCATGCGTTTTGGCCCCAAAACTTGGACCGAAGCACAAAAGGAGGGGGAGTATCTATATTCATCAAAGATACCTACACCTCCAGGTTAGTGGCACTGCACGAAGCATCGGAAAACCATCCATGTGCAACTAGCAGTGGGCAAAACTGCTTTTCAGTTTGTAGCCTGCTACAGAACACCCTCCCTATTACAGGAACACCACTTGGCATTCCTGAGAACACTGGAGAATATGAAGGTCTCTCCAAACATTATGTTATTGGGTGACTTCAACTACCCAAACATTGACTGGGAAAACTACTCAAGCCCAAACACCCTCGCCCAATGGTTCCTTGAATTTATAAACTCTAACGCAATGGAATAACTGGTCACCACTCCCACAAGAGGGAACAACATATTGGACCTGGTCATCACCAACATGGGGACTCTATGTTCCACACCAGAGGTAAACCCCTCATTGGTAAGATCAGACCATAAACAAATTTCCCTGGACATCTATATCCCACCCCCAGCCAAGGAAATCACTGTAAAGAATTTCTCAAAAGCCAACTTTGCACTTCTCAAGACTGAGGTGGAATCCTTCAAAGCCCCTGGGCCAGAGGATAATACAGCCCAATCCACAGAATCCTTTACAAATGCATTCTATGAGCACCTGCAGGAATGCATGGATCATGCTATCCCAAATAAAACCAAGACTCACTCCTCCAAAAACAGGAGTTCAGTCTGGTGAACCCCAGCCATAAATAAGCTATACAACAGAAGGAGGAAGCTGCTACATGACAGAGCAAAACCCCAAAAAGGGAAGGCATCTCTGATCAGTATTAGCAAGAAACTTTGATCCCTCATAAAATCATCAAAGGCCAGTTTTGAAAGAAAAATTGCCCTAGACACTAAAGATAATCACAAGGCCTTCTTTAGTTATGTCAGAAATATGGGAAGAAACTCCCAGATATGCTCTGAATTGTTGCATAAAGGTACAAAATATACCGAACCTACAGACATAGCCAACATCCTGGCAGACAGATTTAGCTCAAACTTCTCCCCTCCTTCCCCCACAAAGGAGCAAATGCCTATCCCAACTGAATGTAACCTCCCTGACATCACAGATGCACAGGTGAAAGCTGCCCTCTCCAAGGCAAAAAACACAGCATCTATGGGACCAGACGGTGTCCCAGGCTGTGTCTTACACAAGCTCCAAGAAGAACTGAACCCTCACATTAAGTCACTGTTCAAACTTAGCCTTACTAGAGGTTATGTACCCAAAGAATGGCATACAGCTACTGTGGTCCCACTCCACAAAGTTGGTGCCACAACAGACCCCAGAAACTATTGCCCCATAAGCCTGACTAGTCTGGTCTGTAAAGCTATGGAGCATTTTATCATGGAACTCATAAACAAAGACATTGGGAGCCTCCAGACACTGGACCCTACCCAATTTGGCTTTGTTAAGGGCAGATATTGCCTCTTAAACCTAGTTTATTTATTTGAAACAGTTACCAAAGCCATAGATGAGGGCAAGGTAGTCCACACAGCCTACTTGGACCTCGCAAAAGCTTTCGACACAATACCCCACTCGGGCATCATAAATAAGCTTACCAGCTTAAATATCAACCCCTATATCACAAGATGGGTTGCAAACTGGCTCAGAGATAGAACCCACATGGTCAGAATCGCAGGTGCCATGTCCAAATCCAAACCAGTTACAAGTGGCATCCCACAAGGCTCAGTTCTGGGACCTCTCTTGTTCAGTATATACTTCTCTGAGGTTCAGGCTAACACGGGGGGATTATGGCTGAGAAAGTTCACAGATGACTGCAAACTGGGGGCCATAATCGAATCTCCAGCTGACACAAGCATCCTCCAAAAGGGTCTCACAGAGACGGATGCTTGGTGCCAGAGCCACGGCCTCAAGCTAAATGCTAAAAAGTGCATAGTCATCCCCTTTGGGAAAAACAAGGTGACCACAAATTACCACATAGGTGGTAATCCATTAAGTACGGAAGAAGTAATTAGAGATTTGGGGACCAACATAGATAGTAATCTCTCCTTTGATAATCACGTTGCCAAAGTCATTAGAAAGACCTTCTATATAGCCCACCTTATCACGAAAGGGTTCGCATCTAGATCAAGAGAGGTCATTGTGCCTCTACTGCACTCATCAGGCCCATAATTGAATACAATGCCCCTTTTGGGATGTACCTTACCCAACACCTGCAGCAACTGGAGAGACCCCAAAAGTACCTCACCAAGAGGATCATGGGCTACAAACAGATGTCCTATGCAGCTCGACTAAAGAAACTCCAACTCTACTCAGTTGCTTACCGCCTACTCAGAGGCAATCTATGCCTGACCTACAAAGCCATGTCAAACCCAGAATTAATGGACATGCTCCAACTCAAAAAATCCAAGTCCCTTAGAGCTACACGCTCCAGGGACCTAAACCTCAGCACAAAAATAAATAGGACATGCTGGAGGGACAGATTCATTTCCCAGAGGCTCCCCTCACTCTGGAATAGAATCCAAATTCATGTTAGACATAGCTCCTCACTGACCCTCTTCAAGCGAAATCTGGACATGTGGATGGGACATCACAAATTCACCCCTGGGATCTCTTCTGTGTCCCTGCTAGACAGAGGCACAGTAAACTAATCTTAAAAGGGTACCTTCTGTGAACTACTTTACAGAGGCATAGTAGGCTAATCTAATAGGGAGGCGGAAGCCAAATACACTCTGGCTAAGCATATAAATGCCCTAGGGCAGATAGCCTAGTATCTACCTATGAACCTATGAACCTATGAACATCTTAGTCAGTGCTGCTCTGCACAGTTGAGAGATATGGCCCACTTCCCACAGGGATAGACTCTATTGTCCTTAGCAGTTGTTCAGCTGAACAACATTAAAACAACACCACCTGAAGGCACATATAAATTATTCCACATCATCTAGCCCATTATTATGGACCAAGTACTATGGTCAGTTACATACATATATACATCACATACCTGTTCTGGGAATGCAGTCTCTTCTGGATGGTTTGCTTGGTTTTTTTTCTGTGCCTTACATGCACACGCTCTTTCTCTCTCTTTTTCTCACTCTCCATCTCTCTCCAGTAAATGGAATGAGCTGCTTTGCATAGATTGCAGTGTGGAATTTGTAGGAGATGCAGATGATCAGGTGATGACCTCTGCACCAATCAGTGTCCTCCACTTGCTACCTGCATCCAGCATGCTGTGTAGTACTTCCAATTACCACTATCATGACAACCAACTACTATAAATCCCTACATCATGTGGGCGTGGTCCCTTTACCTTTCCTGTATTATGGACATCCTTCCTGTGTGTGGGCAGCAGTGATACAGACAGCAGGTAGCAATACCTCTTACAGGAGAACCTGCAAACTCAGGCCAGCTACATATTTGTAGGAGGTGCCAGAACTACAGACAGAGTGTGAATAGTGTTGTTGTATGCATTGTATAGCACCAGTGTTACAGGGTTTGTGTGTACATACTAGTTTAACTTGGAATGCAGTCTGTCTGCATAGCTCTCAACTGTGGGCCTATCCATTTGATGGCCAGAGGTGTACCTATTTTGTTTTGTGTGTTCACCACACAGGTCTTGTGTCAGATATATCACTAGCAGTGTTTGTGTTTAGTGCTATCAGTACATGGCTACATCCATTTCTGTTTCTAACTTCATATTCCTGACTAAGAGTATGTTGCAGTCTATCCTGTAACACCAGTGACTTGCTTAGTGTATGACAACAGTTTTACACATATGGGCCTTTGTTCCAGCCTTGGTCCTCCACCTACATACCAGGCTTTGTACATATGAGATGCTGTCAGGGGTTGTTATGTAGTGGGATGTGAGTATGTCATGCTGCCATTCCTGTCATCAGTCCACTGCTGTTGTGTCCCCACACATACTGTGAGGTTGGGTCCTTATATGTGTGGGCTTCACTTGCACAGTACATGTGTGCCTTTATGCACTCCAGAGGCCAGTGTATGTAACAGTGGTATATTGCCCTGTATTATTGGGGGGGATGCACCATAACTAACCTAGGCTGTTACAGCATGTGGGGGTATCAGGGGTAAGCTACCTTAAGGTATCTGGATGTACATTACCATACAATTCACCTTGGGAAAATGTAGGCATACTCCCTCCTGCCATACAGACTGTTCTGTCTGTCAGTGTGATTGTGTTGGTGTCAGTTATGCCTTGCTATGTAACAGATACATCTCACTGTGTCAGCTGAAGTCTTTACCCCCAAGGGATTGTGTACAGAGTGTAGATAGAGGCTGCTGGACTATACATATGCATTCCTTACTGTTGATTGATTGGTATCCTATGGCCCAGTCTGTCTTTACTATTGTACTACTTGAAGGCCTCGACCTGGACAGCAACATATGTAAACCTTTCCAGACTACAGTATTAATATAACTGTTTCACAGTTGCATTACTCTGTTTATATGTATCTCAGTGTCTAAACAGCTATATGACATGGCATATATAACTGTAATAGTACACAAATAAAGCTTTCCCATGTATGTAAACCTGTGTGTGGTGTTATATCCTTTGACCTCTCTGTGGGATTATGTTGCAGGCAACAATTGTCATTTGTATGGGTGGCTCATACAGTGTCCAGCTGGTAAGGTGGCAACTGTAGGCATAGTGGCTGTTCCGTATTGTGTGTACCTTCTACATATGTATTTTCCTATACATATCTGTGTGTGTGTATGTGTAGATACATATATATATATATATATATATATATATATATATATATATATATATACATACACATATCTGTATCTGCATATATGCATCTGTGTATATGTATCCTAGGAATGCTTATTGCTTCCACATTGTACATTCCCTATGGTAACCAGACTCTACTGCATGATATGTTACTGATACCAGCCTGACATCATACAGGTGGGATGGAGTACTGTTAACATCTTGTGCCCATGTTGTGTCAGGTCCTGGTTATGGGATCTGCAACAATTGGTATTGTATTGCAGGGCAGACATGTTTGGCTGTGTGGGGGGATATCTATACATACAAGAAGTATGTTGTTTGGGCCCCCTCAACCTCAATAACGGTGCATGTGGACATATATGTTTTTGTTATGTTCCCATTTTTATCTACAGATGTATGTCTGTATATACCTATATAGATATATATTTATGCTTACATATATTTATTGCTGTATATATATATATATATATATATATATATATATATATAGACATATAGATGAAGACAGATATGTCTATAGATGTATGCATATGTATGTATATATGTGTATATATATATATATATATATATATATATATATATATATATATATATATATATATATATATATATATACATATATAGATATGTTATATCTATTTAGATATTAATATAGTCACACACACAGACACACACACATCTACATGTTGAAATACATTTCCTGTACTGTTGAATGACTGGGCTGGATGATATGTTTGTGAAAACATCAGGGTTAGTTGTTTCTGACATGGCTTAGTGGTAAATCAATTTGGCTATAGTGTGCAGGGTCTTGGGTTCGAGCATTGCAAAGGCTGTTTATTTTGTTGCTGGGCAGAACAAGGGTCACTGGATACAGAGTGATTAGGGCACTTTTAAGCAGTTGTAAGTGGATTTGTGGGTTTGCAAGGAGGTAAGCACTGCTAACTTCCAGTTACAGTTTCTTATACTCAGTTAGCTTCTAAATTGCTTAACCTGTGTAGGCATTGCTTGCCCCCATGCAAACAAGCTTAAACCTGCTTACTGCTGCTTAAAAGTGATTACTCCCGCTTACCCCCATGCTAATTTCTTTAAAAGAAAAGAAAAAAGGGTTGATAGGAAAGTGGTGAAAAAGGGGCACAAAGAGGGAAAGACAGTGGGGAAAATAGCTAGAGATGTGCAGGAGGGTGTAGGGATGGTCCATAGCTGCCCATTTCTTCTACAGCAACAGCTGTGCATATACACTGACTTTGGCAGTAGATTTGGACACTCAAACCCCTGAGAGAGGGGTAAAGACAACAATAATATGTTGTGATGCCAATTAGACCAGATTACATGTGTCCAGTGGACATGTGTGCAAAATGAACAGCTATGTATGGGGTGAGATTTTTTTTTTGGGAACAGATTGCCTTTTTCTTTTTTTTCAGGTGAAAGTGGGATGTTGGGGAGGGATAGTAGGTATATTTGGTGCGGTAGGTTGGGTAGGTTAACAGACAAGACAAACAAAATGCATACAGGGGCAGTATATGACACATGTGGGGGCTAAACACCTTGATGATGAGGGGTGTTGGGAAATCGGAAGCCCATGATCCCCTAGTGGAAACAGTGGGACTGAGATCCCCATCCATGGGCAACCACCACTGCACCTTCACAGCCCTGAAGGTGGCTGTGCTGGGGGCTGAGTCAGAGAGCCAGGCCGACCCTCTAGTCATGACACATGGCCCTTGAGCTGGCATAAAAGATCTCCAAACTGCTGATTGATCTCTCTATGCACCATGACCCAGACCTGGTGATGGGTGACAGCTTCCTGTCCACGCCCACTCCCAGTGGGGGGGCGGGGCGAGCCCCATCCCCTGAGGTGGTTCCACCCAAAGGCGGTGCAGGACCAACAGACAAGGAGGTCCCGGGTTGGGCCCCAGACATGCTGGTGCCCGGTGCCACGGCCAGCTGAGGTGGGACGGGTGGGTCCGCTGGGACCCGCATTCCCATACGTGTTATGGTGTTTATGGTGTATCAACATATGTAGGTTAGTAATAGTCAAACATTCCAGAGTTAGGTATAACAGCATGCATAGATATTCCCATTCACCCAGACACCAGATATGGAACAGTTGCATAGCAAACGGGACACACACATATATGGGACCACAGTGGTAATAACAACAGTAAGCAGGCACATTGATGGCACCATGCCACCAATGTTGGAGTATTTCAACATAACACATGCATAGTAACAGATTTAAATAATCAGCCAATAGGACATATGTCCCAACATAACAGTGGAGCCATTACATACCAGTTGAGGTGAGTATTTAGTGTATTGTTGGAGATATGGTGGAGGGAGAGAAAGATGTCAAGTAACAACTAGTATATTCCTGTAGTTCACTTTACTTTCCTAGTCAGTGCTGTTATCTGTACCTTACAAGTATTACTGCACTACCCTATTGCCTTAGTTTGGACAGTGATATGGCTGTCGACATCTTTATACATGAACTGGTTTTTACCTGCAGTATACACCTCTTATCTGGTATACCTGTGGAGTAATTGTTTGTTAACACTAACTGTTTTTACACATACTCCCAGATTCCAGGTTAATGTTATGCACATACCTGTCCATCTCTTTTTGCACAGACTCTGGCCATGTCTTGACCACATGCAAGTGAACCGGGGCATATGTAGACTATTGGCCTCTTCAACCGTTAGTGACTTACAACACTCTTATACAGGATCAGTGATACTTTATTATTCAGAGCAACTGCAACACTCACAATTCCATACAATACCAGAGTAAACAGTACCAGTACAGGGTATCAAGCTTTTATTTCTCAGCACATTGTTCGTATCTGACGTACCTGTGGGAGCAATGTTTGTTAGCACTACCTGAATGTGGCCACACAAAGCACCAGATTTCACATTAGTATTATGCACATACATCTCACTCTTGTTACTGTACACACTCTGGTCACAGCTTGACAACATGGGGTTGTAGATAGGACATACTTGGCTTATTACTCTCATAACAGTTTGGGGAGTTGCTACAGTGACTGGTTTGTTCTTGTATATGTGGAAAAATCATATGTATTTCTTGTTTGCTGTCTATATGTCTGGGATCATCCCACTGATTTCTCAGGGGGACAGAGTGACAGGCAACAGATATGGGCCAATTTACTGGACATTCTGGACATATTTGTATAGTTATGGGGTATGATTCTGTATGCAGACTACTACCACTCCCAGGATTTGAACCATGGTTGTGTGTGCTAAAAAATACAACAGCTCACATCTCAGTTGTGTGTGCTATTTGGATTTTTGCTGTCTGTCTTTTCACTTTCTGTCTGTGTCTCTCTCAGTTGTACTAAATGACCTCTAGAGATTACATCAGTCATATACAGACATTCCTACATATTCTATTTGTGTTGCACAGCGTGGGTAACAGTGCTTAATACAACAGTACTGATTGCAAATCTACATTACCATATGATACCAGATTATACACATGCAGTCCAGCAGTAAGACCTCTATTGTCATGCTATTATGCTTTTATTTACATACAAACTATATAAGACTCTTCAGGCCATATTCTCTGGTGTATGCTGTACTTGTCTTAAACAATACAGGTTTTATACTGGCAATTAACTTATTCATGCTTTTAGATTTATTTCCTATGACAGTACATGCAAGAGTATTACTAACCTGCCTCGCGTCACAGCCACTGCAGGCAACATCCATCCTTGTTCATGGCCCGCTCACTTGCCTCTGTGAAGGATATAAGAGGAATATTTAGCCATACCTATCCATAATATACATGAGCTGGCAATTATTAAACAGGTAGTGGAGTGATGCTTACACACAGCTGGGACAACCCCTGCTGTCCTAGCCTCTTGGATCCACTGATCCAAGAGATCCCCTTATGCTGCTTCAGGTCGGCATAGTGATGCCTGACCTGCTCACCAGTTCGGGGTATACCAGTGGCAATGGTGAGGTCATGGGCAAGATGGTCCCAGGCTTCTGCCTTATATTGGAAACCCTGGTGCTGGCCCTGCAGCAGTCTCTGCTCATGGTCTTTGACAAGGAGTCCTGCCATGACTCTGGACTCCGGGATGCCCCAGCACTGTATCCAAAAGTGCACGCCCTCTCCCCTTTCTGCCATGGTGCCTGCGAGGGGAAGCTACAACCAGTTATGAGATGTATTCCTGCCTGTTGGGTTTAAGTAGGGCCGAATTCCCACACTTTGCAATGATTGGCCAGTTTTGAAAAGGTTAAGCTATGGGCAAACCTGCTTACCTAAGGGTGGCATTGTTTAAAGGGGTATACCACTGGGCAAATTGAGTTAGATGGCCTACACATTTCTTACACCAAGTAAGCTGGCCTGTGCAATGCTTAGCATTGCTTAATATTTACTTAGCATTATATTTGCATTTTGGCATTGATTTATTATTCATTGCATCTTATATATATGTCTGGTATCCATGATTCATGTGTACGTACACTTTATGGGGTCCATATGTGTAATAGGGGACTTCAACACTCTATTACAATCGCATCTCACATCTGGACTTACTTCTGTACTCCAGTTCACATATTTATGCTATGTAGTAGGTTATAGAACATATGACTGTATACTGATTCCTTTCACATGTTCAGTTTGATTTTACTATCGTGAGGATTTGTTTGGTGATACCTCATTCTTATGTACTGCTGTGATGACTTGGTGGTTAACTACTGTGACTATAGTGTATAGGGTCCTGGGTTCAAGACCTGCAAGGCTATTTATTTTGTTGTTGAGCAGAACAATGGCCATTGGATACAGAGTGATTTTTTTTTTCAAAAAACTTTTTATTAACAATTTTCTTTTAATACAATGAAAAAGAAAAAAAAATCAAACAGGTTAAAACCAGGAACATAAAATACGCACTATACATATATAGTTCATCAATTTTGAACTACTAACCTAACAAGCTGCCCAGGAAGGAAAAGAGAATATAGCATTAGATAGATTGCACAAGATACAACATAGAAATTACAAAACACAGGATTAGTTCAAATAGAGATAAGGAGGAGGGTATTAACCTTGGACCAAATTTTTGAATAAAGAGCACTCTTCTTTGGACTCTTACTAATAAATTTCTGCGCAGCCATATAATTAAGTACCATTGATTTAAAGTTGTTCTAATTAAGCTTAGTGCGGTCCAACGAATTTTTTGAGATATATAATTTCATAAGTGAACATAAAAAAAAAATACATGCATATCAAGTTTAGAAAGAGTACACATAGGTATGTGAAGAATGGCTAGTTCCCAAGAAAGGGTAGATTTATGATACCCCATTTTTTGGAGGCAGACCTTTAAGGATGTCCAAAGTTTGTGAGTGTGATTGCAAAACCAAAAAACATGCATTAAATCAGCATAGGGCGCTGAGCAACAGGGACAAGAAGGAGATTTATTGGAGTCAAAATTCGCTAGTTTAGCCGGAGTAAAGTAAGTATTATTGTTGATCATTAACTGCGTATAAAAAAGATTCTTAAAAGAGGAAAAGCTTATAGTGTTTTTTATGGCTAAGAGTTTCTGAGTATGTGAAAGAAGAGGGTGATATTTATCCCAATAATTTGAAAAAAGACATGATCTACTATTAATCATGGATGATATGAGTTTATATGAGTTAGAGAGCATTTTCTTGGGCAGAGTAAGATTATGTAACATGGAATCTAATAAGGAAATATTTTGTCAGTTTTCTAAAAGGTGTATGAATTTACCAGTAATAATATCACGTATTTGCCTAATAATTAATAAGTATTTTTTATTTATTTTCAAAATTTTGCACAAATTAGACAGTGATTCATTATTGTGTTTGAGTATATCCCAAACCAACAGGTTTTTAATTAACGGGAAGTTGGAAAGGTTAATAGGAAGGTTGTTGATTCTAATATTGGGATTTAAATGTAGGGGTTGAAGTAAGGGGAGGGTTTTATCAAGATTGATGAGTTCTAACAAATTTTTGAAAATAATAACCTTATGTTTCAAATTATTTAAAAGTTTGAGGTTTTTTAAAGAGTCCTGTGAAAGAAAGGGGAGGGCAGCTGGATTTAAGTTCAGACTAAGAATTTGTTGAAACCATAATTTAGACCAGGTAGGATAAGAGTTATAGTCTGCTAATTTAAGTTTGGAAATATATAATAATCTACTTGCTGAAATTATTGAGTAGTATAAATGAAAATTCGGAAGGCCCAGACCCCCTCCAGATTTGGGAATAGTTAATTTATTATATGCAATTCTCACAGATTTGGGATACCAAATGAATTTAGCTAGATCCCTACTAATCCTGGTAAAAAAGGACTTTGGTACTATTTGATCCACAGAGTTAAATTGAAAAAGAATTCTAGGGAGAATATTCATTTTAATTATAGCTGCTTTGGATAAGAGAGATAACTTCAATTTCTCCCACCTAAGAATATCAAAAGATATTTTGGACCAAGATCTGAGAAGATTATTTTGAAATGTAGATGAATGATTATGATAAAAAAAATCCCTAAGTATTTAATATCAAAAGTTGTTTTAAAAGGAGATGCAGGAAAATAATTTGGATTGTAACCTAGAGGATTAATAAGAAAGATGTAAGATTTCTGGAAGTTTAACTGATAATCTGAAGCTTTTGAGAAGGCATTAATGGAGGATTCAATCTTATGAAGGTCAGTGTTAGGAAGTTGAAAATAAATGATTAAATCATCAACAAAGGCTGATAGAAGTATTTTAGTATTCATTACTTTGGGAATCGTATGAAACATATTTGATTTTATATAAAGAAATAGAGGTTCAATGAATATATTGAAGAGGAAAGGAAACAGAGTGATTAAGGCACTTTTAAGCAGTTGTAAGCAGCTTTGCGTGGGTTTGTGCAAGGGTAAGCAAGGCTAACTTCCAGTTAAATATGTTTACATATAGTTAGCTTCAATATTGCTTATTCTATGTGCACATTGCCACCCCCACACAAATGGGCTTAAACCCACTTACTAGTGCTTACATATGCTTACTCCCACTTACTACTGCTTAATAGTGCTTACACTTGTTTACTAGTGCTTAATCCCACTTACCACTCACTAATTTAGACAGTAATGTGTGATGGTTCCTGGGAAGGTGGGGGATTTGGAAGCTGTATGGGGTTATCATTCATTACACATTTTACCTTCCATTTATATCCCTGGTTCCTGTGTACATATACTGTATGGGGCATTTGTGATTATCTGTGGACTTTGCAACATTATGACACTGACACCTCACATGTGCATTTAATGCAGTACTCCATTTCACAAATATATGTTATTTAGTAGGTTATGCAACTAAAATTATTGGTCATGACATGATTTGACACGGAAAATGGAATGTGCTGCAGTAGAACTAGAACCGGAAATGACTGCTCGTAAGGTGAATGCTCTGCCCGCTACACTATTGCTATACTGTTTCATTTGCATATATCTTCCGTTTTATCCTCTTCTGCCATTTAAGCTGCATTACCTGTAGCTAAGCGATGGGCAAACCCACACACCTATGGTTAAATTTAATCTGTTTCATAAAAAAAAAGAATCTTTATATTGCTTGTGTTTACTATTGCTCTTGTACACATGGGGGGATGTTGCTGGGAGTATGCGGACACCTATGAGTGATCTCGCTCATTCTTTTAGGGCTTTCTGCTGTTCTTCATTGCAGGGACGTGTATATTCTGGGAGCTTGGCTCTCAGACATGCCCCACCTGCACTCTTACATGCTCCATGTAAGATTAGGAGCTCCGGCAGCGCACCTTCATTAATATGCATGGCATGCTGTCGTCTTGCTCCTAAATGGCCGCTTCCATGCAGGACTAAGCTAGTTCTGCACAGCATATTAGTAAATCCGGGGGGGGGGTTCTTATGCATCATTTTATGGGCGTGAAGCAGTTTTCCTGTCAAGTTATGCAATTTGCTTTTGGGCCTGTTGAAATCAGGACAGCCCATACATATAACAGAGAAACAGGACAGAGAAAATACTAGGAAAATCAGGTACGTTATTCAAAACTAAATAAACATACCTGATTTTCCTTGTATTTTCTCCATTCTCTCTCCTAACCCTAAAGTGACTGAAACCTTTTTTTTTTTTTCAAAAAAGGGGGTAAGCAACAGAGAACTTCCTTTCTCTGTTGCATCCTTTCCAAAGCACTGTTGTACTGGGTAAGTTTGGGAACACAAGTTCCACACACATGCGCAGTACATCAAAAAAGTGAAAGGATATGCAGCAGAAGGAGAACACCACAGCACCATTATACAAAGACATTATTTAAGAAATGTAAGTATTTTTTTAAATAATGTCATCATATAATAGCAATAACTGACTCTGTGGTGTGGTATATTGACGATTTACTTATGGTTGACTTTATTTATTCACTTGGGCTTTGTCCTCATGATTATACCATACCATCAGTGGGTAAATCTTCAATATACTACACCAACGTCATTAGTTATTGCTATAATGCACTCTTCCCCAAGTTTCTTATTTTCCTGATTCTTTAATTTTCCTGCTATAAATGCTGCTTTCAAACACTTAAGACCAAATGAAATGTTTATGTCATCTGAAAAGCCGCTGTACTCTCAGTTGTTTGTCATATGAGCTATATAGTTTTTGAATGTCAGCAAAACACAGATGTCATATCTTGTGATGAGATGTATTTCTTGGTGTCTGACTGAAGCCATGCCCTAGGCTGTTAGGTAAACAGCTTAACAGACTGAGGGCAAAACAAAACAGTAATAGTGACAAAGAATCATTCTTAAATATTCTGCACTGGACTCATACCTTGGATAGTAATTTGTCCTTTTTGTAGTTCAAGTTGCAAAGTGATTTGACACTTAGTTGTAGTAATTGTAATATAATTTATCAGTGTGTGGTAGATCAGATATATATCCATAAACATTCCATAACATAGGAGTATGGAGTATTGTTGAATCCATTTTTTTGTAACTTATCCATGTCATTCTGATTTCCTATTCTTTTGCAGATTTCCATTATGACTTGGCTTAGTCGCCTTCTGTTGTAATGTCATTATTGTTTTGTCTTTTTTTTTTATGACAGCGTACTCTGCATAAATTGCTATGTATAGCTTCTGTGCAGCTGGAAGACAAGGTACTGGTTGATAGTTCTTATGGGGGTTTGTAGGTTGATTTTTAAGTATGAGTATGATTTTCCCCAATGTTAACCAGGCTCTTGTCATTTCAAGGTGTAGATATGGTTCCCCTTCAAACCATCGAACGTTTAAAACATTGAAGTTTGGATCATCGAGACCAGAACATCGAGTTTTAAAACACTGAAGGTTTGAAGGGGAAGAAAAAGGTAAGAGTAGGTGGGAGAATGTTTATGTTTTTGCAGGGCACCAAGGTGCCCTGCATACTGTGTGTGTCTATGTGCCATCTGTGTGATGGCACTACAGATAGGATACAGAAAATTTCCCATTTAGCACTTCTGCATATAGCGCTAAATGGGTGATTTCCCTTTACTCCACTGCAGTGCAGTCTCGGAGTTGGAATATTAAAGTAGGGAGGTGTGGGGGAAGTGGAACCGTAGACATAGATCATTTTTACTCAAGGCTATATTAAAGCAAGTACTAGTTTAAATATTTTTAAGAGCAACTGGGACATTTATTATGAGAATGATTGTTTTGGTATATTGGCAGGCTAGAAAGGCATTATTGCTTGTTACTGAAATATCTGTATGCATATATGTATGTATGAAAAACTAAATCATGTTACAAAGATGTTAATGCTTTTAAAAAATTGGAATAGTGTCCGGACGTGAATGTTTCTACTTATGAGCTTTCCTTAACTTTATCTCAGCAGCAGTTGCATAATCATACTTCATATATATTAGCAATTTTATTTTTTTTCTTTTACATCTTTTATCCACTCACTTCTTTGTTGTGCTCATCTATGTCCTTGTAAATATTTCTAAAGAAAATTATTAAATTATTAAGTTTTATGATTCTTGGTGTTGCCTCAATTATTGTTTTCCTCCCCAGTTCCTTGTAGAATTTTATTTGGTCATTATTAAATTGTTTGTTTTCTTTCCTTTAAATTTCTCTGTTTATTTTCTGAGTTTTTCAACCCACACAGAGATCTTTCATTTGTTGTTACTAAATTGTATAAGTCAAATTGTGATTTTTTTTTCTTGGTTTAGCACATTCTCCTTTCTTACAGTTTCTTAGACCCATTTCTTTTTTCTATATTTTTCTAGTAATGATACTTATTTTCTTAACTGTTTCATAATTGCTTCTAATAAGCAATTCCCTGGTGATGATCTATTTGTTCCTTTATTTTCCTTTACTACATTGTGCTTTTATGGCAATGCTTTGTCTGTTATTAGTTTGGATGCACAATAATGTAGCTTATTAATATAGCAATAACCCATGCAAGGACTGCCCCCCCCCTCTGGGAGAGGTGGGGGGAGAGTTGTCAGTCAGGATGAGCTGCCAGTCTTGGTGCGCAGGATAGTCTACCATGAGTTTGACCGCCACCTGCACTGGATTGAGAGCATTCTGGCTGACCTGGTGAAGTAGCCTCATCCTGGTGCCCAGCATACAGCACTGCCACCATCCAGGGCAGTGAAAGAGCAGTGGAGACAGTTCCATGGATGGGGATGTGAATCACACTGCCCCTGATTGCTGTCTTGTCTGTCTGCAAATGCATCCTCACCTATGCAACTTACCTCCCCCACATGTACCTTGTAGAAGCTGCACAAAATGTATCCGTGTACATGGCCCCTCCCCAACATTCCACTCTCACCTTAAACAAAAAGAAAATGGGCACCTGTCCCCCAAAAAAATATCATCTCACACATAGCTCTCCATTTCGCACACATGTCCAATGGACACACGTAATTTGGTCCAGTTGGCTTGACAATGCAGTTATGTTGTCCTCACCTCTCTCTCTGGAGTTGAGAGCCCAAAGTCATGTACAAATTCTGTCAAAGTGCACAGTTGTTGCTATACAAGAAATGGATATCAATGGTTCTTTCCTACACCCTTCCTGCACATCCCTACCTGCCTTTCACTATGTTATCCCCCCTGCTTGCACCCCATTTCACCACTTTCCTACCTCCCTATTTTTCTTTACATTGTTTTAGCGCTGACTGCAGCTTTACTAAGCTCAGCTAAATAAAGCTCTATTGACTACATGTGTTTTTAAATTGGTAATACACACTTACAAAATAAACGCTTGCTCCATATTTCAAACCCAAGACCATCGCACCTGCAGACTATTGCATTAACATGCCACACCACACAACTCTTAATTAAAACAGGTGGTTTAAACAACATATAGTAATTGCCAGTTGCAGTCATTAAACATGTATCAGCAGAGCTGTGCGCCATGCCATGCAAACTTTATTAAAAAGTAATGGAAAAAATGGCAGTGTACCTTGGACTCTGGTGCAATAGTACACCACTAGAAAGCCAAAGACATAATAATGGATGTACGTGAGGCCTGTGATAGCTGGTAAATATGTGTGATGTGTAGAAGTGAATGTACAGTATTGTGCAGGCAGCAATTAATGACTGAGTCATGCACTCTTTATTCACACAATGCATTTCAAATGACATGTCTGCTTTTCACTGATGGAAGTCACAGGCCTGCAGGTAGGAACACACTTTACATATCCCTATAGCAAAACTATATGTGCACAAAGTGTCACTCCATGCATTAATATGCATTCACAGAGAATGTCAATGCAGGTATTGTAAATGAAGACCATTAATATCAGAGTGCATCACACAATCTTTCCAAAGTCACTGTGCAGATTATCACAGCTGTACAGCTAACATACACATTGGAAGTCACTACATGTAACAAGGCCTGCCCTCATACATGCTGCAAATTGCTACCAGACTGTAACACATGGCCTGGCAGTTGCCCAAATGGTGGACATATTCTTATATTTATGCCTATCTTACTCAAGTACACACCAAACATGTTGCCTAGTACTCTGTTAGTGATACCATTAATGAACATACTTACCTTAAACACATGCCTTAATTGAAGTGGAAAGGCTAGCCTCACTCTGGCTCTGCCTCTGCAACAAGGCTGACACAACTCCCACAGTTACTCCTACAGCTTGTTGTCCTCCAAAGTGTTCACACTCTCTGCCTATGTCTATTACTTGCAGCAGTAGCTGCAGCCTGTAGTGCACACATCTCTATGTAAGGGTTTCTGCTACAGACACCCTCTGTGATTATGTAGTCTCCTCACCCCAGCAATATCCAGCACAACATATCAGAAAGGGGCCCTAATCTACATGAAGGCCTTATATATTGTACAGTTGTTGCATATCACTGGACTGATGATAGTGAAAATTAGCTGTGCTGGCTGCAATTAGCATTTCAGACCCACATACTGATTTAGAGGCAATCACCTGCTGATGAGAAGCATGTTTAAAAGGCAAGCAACTGGCTATGGGGAACCATCCACTATGAGACTTTTCCCACATAGAGCATACCTTTGTGAAAACTTTACTATCACCACATATCACAGAGGAGTACTGCACTCCATCAGGTATGTAAGTGATTTTGTGTACAACACGATGCAGATGGGAGAATAGACTTACAGTGAATAGGGATTACAGCATTAAGCCTGTCTTAGACCTGTGATAATGACATGTCACTGATCTCCTGCTGTCTTACACCTACACAGGATGTACAATATATCAAGCGTGCATTGCTATTTGTCATTGTGGCACACTGCTCTCATTGGACTGCTCCTTTATAGTGGTTGTAGTGGCACACTTCTATTTGTGTGGCACTGTTCTTAAGACATATTTTCAGGGGGTTTCCCATAGGGGACACACCACAGTAGGTTCATAGGTAGGTACTAGGCTATTAGCCCTAGGGCCTATATAAGCCTAGCCAAAAAGGTACCCTGGCTTTCACCACCCAAGAAAATTATTTTCCTATGCCCCTGTCAAGCAAAGCCACAGAAGTGATCCCTGGGGTGAATTTCCTATCTCCCATCCAATCATCAAAATTTTTCTTGAAGAGTGCTAATGAGGAGCTTTGTTTGATATAGATAGGTAGTTTGTTCCAGAGTATGGGAAGTCTCTGGGACAGGAATCTATCCCACCAGCATGTTCTGTTTATTGTGGTGACAAGGTTTAGGTCCCTAAAGCATGTAGATCAGAGGCATTGGGATTTCTTTAAGCTCTGGGTTTGACATAGCTTTGTATGTTAGGTAGAGATCGCCTCTAAGTAGGTGATATGTGACAGAGTAAAGCTGGATTTTTTTTAGATGATCTGTGTAGGGCATCTGTTTGAGGCCAGTAATCCTATTTGTGAGGTATTTCTGTGGCCCTTCTAGTTGTTGTAGATGTCTTGTGAGGTTTGCAGTCATCTGCGAACTTCATTAGCCAAAGACCTTCTGTGTTAGCCTGTACTTCTGAGATGTAGATACCAAACAGGACAGGACCCAGGACTGAACCCTGTGGTACTCCACTTGTCACTGGTCTGAAGTCAGATATGGAATCTGCTACTTTCACAGTGTGGGTTCTGTCAGTGAGCCATTTGCAACCCATCTTGAGACATAGCAATTTATACCTAGTTTACTGAGTTTATCTATAATTCTAGAGTGGGTGATGGTGTCAAAAGCCTTGGTGAGATCTAGATAGGCAGTGTGTACCACTTTACCTCATCTACGGCTTTGTTGGCCACTTCAAAGAAGTCTATCAGGTTTAGGAGACATGATCTGCCTTTTACAAACCCAAACTGGGAGAGGTCAAGAGTTTGGGGATTACCAATGTCATTGTTTATAAGTTCCATGATGATATGTTCCATAGCCTTGCAGACCGGGCTTGTCAGGTTAATGGGGCAGGAGTTCCTGGGGTCCATGGTGGCTCCCCCTTTGTGAAGTGGGATAACCATCACTGTGCACCATTCAGGGGGCACAAAGCCTGAGGTGAGGCTATAATTGAACATGGTACTTAGGTGGGGTGCCAGTTCATTCTGTAGTTCATGTAGAATGCAGCCTGGGATGTTGTCATGTCCCATGGATGTTGTGTTCTTGGCTTTGGAGAGTGTGTTTTTTACCTATGCAGCCATGATTACAGGACCTTTGCATTCTTCTGGTATAGAGATGGGCCCTTTAGGGGGTGAGAGGGGGCAAAGTTAGCACTGAAACTATCTGCCAGTATGTTGGCAATATCAGTTGGTTCTGTATATTTAGTGCCATTGTGCTGTAACTCAGAGTAGATCTGAGTGTCGCCACTGAGATTCTTGACATAGCTATAGAATGCTTTGTGATTGGCTTTAGAATCAGTGGTGATTTTGGTTTCGTAACTAGCTTTGGAGGATTTTATGAGGGATCTCAGCTTCTTACTGAGGCTGACCAGGGAGTTCCTCCAGTCATGGGATTTTATTATTTTTTGCAACAGTTTCTTTCTTCTGTTGTAGAGTTTGTTTATGGCAGAGGACCACCAGATTGGCTTCCTTTTTTTGGAGGATAGCATCTTGGTTCTGTTAGGGATTGCACAATCCATGCACTTGTGTAAGTGCTTATAAAGTGCATTTGTGTATGATTCAGCAGTCATACCTCTATTGTCCATCTGCATGGGTGTCGTGAAGTTTGCCACTTCTGTCTTAAGAAGCGTGAAGTTGGCTTTGGAGAAATTATTTATGGTGGTTTTCCTAATGGGGGGTGGGGACGGGATGTGGATGTCTAAGATGATTCGCTTGTGGTCGGATCTGACCAAAGAGTAATTAACCTCTGGTATGGAACACCAGTTGCCCATGTTGGTAATGACCAGGTCTAGGATATTGCTGCCCCTGGTGGGGGGGTGGATAAGTTGATCTAAGGCGCTGGAATTTATGAATTCCAGCAAACATTGAGCAAAAGAGTTGGTACATGAGTAGTTTTTCCAGTTAATGGTGGGGTAGTTGAAATCCCCCCATTATTAGGGTGTTAGGTTGTACCCTAATATTTTCCAGTGTATCAAGAAATGAGAAGTGGGAATCCTGGGGCATGGTGGGGGATATGTAGCAAGGTAAAATTTGGATTGAGGTCTTGCCCAGAGTTAGTTTCACTTGGATAATCTCAGATGCATTATGCTGAGCAACTAGCCTGGAGGTGTGGATATCCTTAAGGAATATGGACACGCCTCTGCCTTTAGTGTTTTGGTCCAGGTTAGGTGGCCAAAAGGTGTGGTATGAATTATAGCCTGGTAATGCAGGGGTGCTCTCTGGAGCCTTGAATCAGGTCTCTGTCACTGCACAGATGTCGATGTTCTCCAATTTAAGGAGTGCCTCGAGTGAGTGCATTTTGAGGTTTAGACTTCTAGCATTGAGTAGCATTACCCTCAGATTTTGCTTGCTTGTACCTGTTACGGTGGTGAGTTTGTCGTTTGAACCTTGCCTAAAAAGGCACTATAGGGGTAGCAAGAGCCTTAGCCAGTATCCGGAATCCCAAGGACGACAGGTGCAGGCCATCTCTGGCAAAGCATCGTGGTCTGTCGATCATGTCATCCCAGGCAGACAGATACTGGATCCCCTTAGAATGACACCAGTAGCTTAGACAATTGTTGAAGTCAATCATTTTGTCCTTGTACTGTTGTATCATTCTGGATGATGACAGGAAACTACTCAGGGCTAGGGTCATACCTGACTGGGCTACAAGATCAGACAGCTCCTTCATGTTTCTTTTCATGTAGTCCAGGGAGGTATGACTCAGGTCATTCACACCAACATGGACAATGACAGAGTCATATTTGTACTTGTTGTGGAGTGACCTGAGTGCATGCATTATGTGGCAAATCCTGGCACCCGACAGGCAGCTGACAGTAACATTTCCCCTTGTTTAGCCTGGCGAGTGGAACATCAGTGTGCCTGAGTATAGAGTCACCTATGACTAGAGTGTTGGGTACGTTGTTATGCCTTATGGGCTGTGGTTGAGTGGCACACTAAGTTTGTGGGTTATGTGTCATTTGGGTTGAGTTGGGGGTTGGAGGTTGCTTGCATTTCTGCTTTGGAGGTCCCTGTTGCTTCGGCAGATTTTTATTGAGAGCCTCCACAAATGTAGGTGTGTGTTTTGTGTTTCTTTCTGTGCGTTTTGGTGGTGTAGGTTTTGAGGGACTATGTGATGAGTGTGGTGCAAGTGTTTATCCTCTCCTCTTGACTGTCTAGTTCAGTCTTGGGTGAAGAGAGCTTTGCTTCCAGTTTGGCTATATAAGTGCATCTCTCACAGGTTGTAGTGTTGGGTGGTAGGAGGAGAGGGTTGTCTGTGTACATGAGGCAATTGCTGCATTGCCCCAAGATGCCCATATTCATCAGGTAGACAGGAGAAAACACTGGGAGCTGACCCTTAGACATGCTTGGATAGGTGCTTATTTATTAAGTAGTAAAACCTGTTTTCCTCTAGACAAGTGAGGAAAGTTGAGTGCTGTAATAATTTTAGCTTATTTTGTGCTTACAATTAGTTCTGAACAAGTGCTGAGCTAAAATAAACTGATTTGAGTGCTAAAACTAAAACAAACTGGCTAGTTCTAAGGGGAAATTTGAAGAGCAGACTTTATGGCGCCAGGAATAGTTTAACCCTAGCTAAGCAGCAGGGCTCAGAAGCTTACAAACAGTCCTGGATACAACAAATCTGTATCTGGACTAGACTACTTACAGGAAAGGCAGGAAATAAGCTTAGAATATTTTTTTAAAGTGGAAAGGGAGTAAGAAGGAGCAGGAGATAACTCAAGGTTAAGAATTAAGTGGGTTGGCCTTCTCAAATGTTCTCCATGTAATAGGTCGAATGAGGTAATGACACTAAACTGGGAGGAGTGTCCCAGATCAGATTTACAGTAGTGGCGGGCAACTGCAAAGCCACCAATTATAAGAACAGGATATCAACAGGGAGTGAGGGTGGGAGACAAAAATCAGAACAAACAAACCCAAACAGGTGCTTAATAAATGTAGAAAATTTCCAGATAATACCTCACACACAGTGAAAGTAGCTAGAAAAGTATGCAGCAGACAATAAAAATGCTATAAATAACTTGTAAAAATAAGCAAAAAACGGGATACTTAATGTTATATATCGCAGATCAGGGCTTGCTCAGTGCCCTTCCTCCGATTAGCTCAGTGTGAAATGGCAGAAACACTCACAAGTTAACTTCTTAAGTAACAGAAAGCTGAAACCTGAAACAACTTTTAAAAAAGCTCGAAAGAACCAATGAGGTGCTTACTCCAAGCTATAGTCCAGGTAACCCCAATCAGCCAATGACCATAAACACCCCCCTCTCACCGAAATGCAAGAATGGCTTTGGCTAAACTAAATAAAAAATGCTGGCAGGCAGAGTTTCACAGGCACAAATCACTCAGGTGATGATAAACCAAAGGTATATTTAATGATAAAAATCCACAAGGGAAACAAATAAAACATGAGCACTTTTGTTAAACAAGTGTTAACTTCATCAGACACCATTAAAATGTAAGACAACCATTTATATACATATAAAAGCACTCTGATTGGGTAAGCAAAGAGAGACAGCTAGCTAAGGAACACTGAGCTAGAACATTAATTAACCCCTTGATAACTGTATTGCAGTTAAAACTGTTACATCTTAAATACAACTAAACTTGTGATTAAAAAATAAATGATTAGTCTCATACTTGTGTCATGAATGGTTATAAATAGAATAAAATTAAAACCAAAGCCATTTTTAAAAATCTCATATTACATGTTCACATAATGCTAAAATGTTAGCCAAAGCAATATACTTACAAAAGTGCTTGTGCTTAACAAATGTTTTAAGGTATTCTGTTCCTTTCTAGGGCTTTTAATTTTAATACAGGAGAGATGGACGTCCTGTCATTTATCCCTGGCCATCTATCTGCCTGTAGTAAGATTTGCCACCTTAACTCCTTTAACTCTAACTGAAGTCCCCAAGACTTTTTGTCACTAATGTCTACATGGTCTATTGCCATAAATGTGAAATTGTGGCCAGTGTTGTCTTGAATATGCCTCATTAATACATTGCTAATATTGTTCTTTCTTATGGCATAGCTGTTTTCATAAATTCTGGCGTTAAATTTCCTTTCTGTTTTGCCTACATAAATAGCTAGGCATTGGTCACATGTGGCCATGTAGACCACTGCCTTGGAGTGCCAGTTATATTTACCTTTTACATAATGGCCTATACCATTCACTGTAAATTTGCTACCTGATTTCACCTTGTGGCACCAGTTACAAGAAACCCTAGCAAAACTCCACACTGATGGCAAGTGCAAAGGCCAAACAGTAACTGATCCAAAAAAAAAACAGCCAACACAATTAGAGAAATCCAGGACTTTATTCTTGAATTGAAGTAAAAGGCAGACTGGTTTCGGCCCAAAAAAGCCTTTATCAAAGCCAAGAAATTACCATATGCCCCACAGTGCCCTTTATATATATATATATATATATATATATATATATATATATATATATATATATATATATATATATATATATATATAATTAACTTGTTCACCAATAGAAATTGAGAAACAATTAATTGACTAACCCAAGTCAAAGACCATACCGATATTGCTGAATATAAAAAATAGGTGTGTAAAAAACATGTTTCCATTACAAAAAAACAATAAATCTAATAATAATCTTGAATAATATGAACTGAAGAATATAACCAACCCCAATGTAAATAAAAATGTTTGTACTAAAAAAATATATTTTAGAGATGTTTATTTAACCCTGGTGGAAAGAGGCCCCCAATCTAATAATCCATGACCTTATTCATAGTGAGACTCTGCCCTGTGTTTTGTGTTTGTAAGGCAAACACCTTAACCATTAGGCCACCCTCCCAACCCCTACTTTTTCAATAATGGTGAAATGAAAACAAGCTGTTTTATGAACCAAAGTATGTTTGAATAATGCATTAGTGACAACCCTATTTCTTATGTTACTTAAATTCTCTGAAATACGCAGTTTAAAAGATCTGGAAGTTTGTGATCCCTTTAGGGGTCATCAAAAAAGAGGGGGAAGAAAACATAAATGTAGGGGTCGGTCACAATTTAACATTAGAAACCATGCTGCAACTATTGGAGCTGAAACAGGCTCAAACAATGTCTTGAATATTTCTTCTGCTGTTTTATCTGGAACCGAATATGATTTGTTAAATAAAGGATTAAATTTTATACCTGGCTTTTTTATATCAGAGAGCAATTTTGTACATGACCTATTGTCCTTTTGCAGGCTACTTAATTTAAAGTTATTTTTTGGGGATTCAGAAATCTACAATGAACCAACAGAGGGAAGTTTCAAATTTCATCAATCTACTTTCATACCGCCAAAGAATAAACATGTGGAGATCTTCCAGAAATGCATTCTTAAGGAGCTTCATTTCAGGGGTGACTCATATGAGAGTGTGCTTAACAATAATTTAAATTCATCAGAGACAGAGGCATTAAGGAAACTTAAGAATAGGAAGGCTATAGTTATTATACAGGCAAATAAAGGAGGACCCATAGTTGTCATGGATTTGTCCCAATATGAAATGGTGGCTAACAGACAACTCAATGATGGCAAATTTTACACATGCATGTCTATTGATCCTACTCTACAATTTAAAAATGAAATAGATATTTTTTGGATTTGGCTGTGGAGGAAGGCATCATTGATGATAAAACATGCTTCCATCTCAAGGTAAGTGAACCTTGTTCCCAATACCTTTATTTGGTTCCTAAGGTACACAAAAACCTCCACAACCCACTGGGCAGACCAATTGTGTCACGTAGGGGGTCCTTAACAGAACCAATTTCTGTCTACTTAACTAAATACTTGAAACCTTTATTAAAGGCAGTTAGGGCTAGGATTAAGGACACAATGGAATTTTGTAACACTATTGATGATTCCCAAATTGAATATGGATGGTTATTGTGTATGTTAGATGTAATCTCTCTCTACACTAGCATACCCCAATGGGCAGGCTTAATGGCATTGGAATTTTGGCTCACCAGATTGGGTATGTATAGCCCTGGATTTAACACTTTTCTTCTTTGCCTTGTGGAACATGCATTATCTAAAAATGTGTTTTTTTCCAATGGTAAATGTTATTTACAGTTCAAAGGTACTGCATAGGGGACAGCTTTTGCCCCCATTTATGAAGACCTTTTTATGGGCTACCTTGAACATTTCATGATCTATGATAGTAGTCATAACATTTTCATTGAGGAGATTGATATCTGGCGTAGGTACCTGGATGACTGCTGGATGATTTGGAAATCAGATATAATACATCTAGAGGAATTTGTACAATATTTAAACAATAACAAATGGGGCATCCAATTTACTGTTAATTTTGATAAGAAGTGTTATGGTGAACAAACAAGAAGATGGCACTTTAATCAGTACAGTTTACAGGAAGCCCTTTCACACCAATTCTCTTTTACATGCATCCAGCTGTCATCCAGGTCATATCATTAAAAACATTCCTAAATCCCAGTATATGCGGATTAAATGGATATGTACAAAGGAGTCAGATTTCACACATTTTAATGAAGATCTCATTCAGAGGTTTGTGGAACAGGGGTATTCTGTTAAATAGTTAACACAAACTAGTGGTTTAGTTAGGAAAATGCCTTGGGATGAATTACTAACATATAAGGGTTCTAGACCCACCCAGGGATCAAAATTCAGATTTGTTACTACATTTGGTAGGACTACCAAACAGCTGGCTGATCTAGTACATAGACACTGGGACATTCTGCTATCTGATGAACAATTAGCTGAATTATTGGACAATAGGTGTGCCTTTTTCTTATCGAAGGAGTGTTACTATAGGGGGCATTTGAACTTTTATAAAAAACACCCCTCTCCTGTATATAAAGTCCAGCAAACATTAGATGGCACCAAATTATCTGGTTGCTTTCCCTGTGAACATTGTGCTTTTTGTAAATACGTATTAAAGACTAAGGAATTCTCCAGTAAAAATACAACATGGGTCTTCGAAGTTTTGACATTTTCAAATTGCAGTAGCAAGTGGGTCATCTATTTGGCTGAGTGTCAGTGCTCTGCATTTTATATTGGACAAACTTCTGGATCTTTTAAATTGTGTATTTCAGAGCATTTAAGTAACATAAGAAACAGGATTGTCACTAATGCATTATACAAACATACTCTGGTTCATAAAACAGCTTGTTTTCATTTCACCATTATTGATAGGGTGAGATGGTTAAAATTTTCCAAAAACAAATGGCATGAACTTCTTAATGACAAAGAAAGGTCATGGAGTATTAAACCTGCACACAGTCATCCCACAAAAAATTGGCCTTGAGTGGGTGGGTGACCTACTGTTGTTATATAAAGTTAACCAGGAGAAAATGAATCTAATTTTGGAATTATTAGAAATTGTTTTAAGAAACAATTATTTCTCCTTTAATGGCAGGTACTTTTTGCAGACTATAGGAGTGGCAATGGGTTCAGCGTTTGGTGGGGCATTAGCGAACATGGCAATGGCATATTGGAAAATAAATTATGTATTTAAGTCTCAGTACTATTCTAAGGTCAACTGCATTACAGATATCAAGATGATATCAGCTTGATATGGAATGGGTCACTGGTTGATTTGGAAGAGTTTTTGAGATACCTTAACACCACCACTACATTCCTGCAGTTCACTTGGGTGATTAACCTGGATCATATGAATTACCTTGATGTCCACTTATATAAAGACACACATAATGAAAAGTATGCTACTAGGATCCACAGGAAAGAGACCTACTCAAACTTGTTACTGCATTACACTAGCTCCCACCCCAAGCATCAAAAGAGGTTAGTAGTTAAAGGGCAATTAGTTCGAGCAGCCCATATGATCTCCAGAGAAGATTTTCTTTTAGAATGCGAAAACTTAAAAACTATGTTCTTGAGGAGGGAGTACCAAACAGACTTGCTTAATGAGCTTATGCAGAAAGTGATAGGTAAAAGAAGAGTAGGGCATTTTAAGCCCATAGTTGGGGGAAACATACTAGACAACAGCCCCTCTGAAGTTGAAGAGGCAAGACCTGAGTTGGAAAAAAGTCATTTTTGTAGATCTATGGTGCCTACATTCAACTCCAACTCATACCACTTGATGTCCATTTTTTATAAGAACTGGGACATTTTAATGGATGACTTGGACATCAGGGCACAAATAGGAGAAAAACCTATAGTCACATACAGAAGGGGCTCAAACTTAAAAGACCTTCTTAGGAAAGGTTTTAACTACACTAGAACAGGACGTCTAGGGATGTACAAATGTGAGTCTTGTAACTGGTGCCACAAGGTGAAATCGGGTAGCAAATTTACAGTGAATGGTATAGACCATTACGTAAAAGGTAACTATAACTGTCACTCCAAGGCAGTGGTCTACATGGCCACATGTGACCAATGCCTACCATTTTATGTAGGCAAAACAGAAAGGAAATTTAACGCCAGAATTTATGAACACAACTATGCCATAAGAAAGAACAATATTAACAATGCATTAGCGAGGCATATTCAAGACAATACTGGCCACAATTTCACATTTATGGCAATAGACCATGTAGACATCAGTGACAAAAAGCCTTGGGGACAAGTTTGAGTTAAAGGAGATAGGGTGGCAAATCTTACTACAAGCAGATAGATGGCCAGGGATAAATGACAGGACATCCATCTCTCCTGTATTAAAATTAAAAACCCTAGAAAGGAACAAAATACATTAAAATATTTGTTAAGCACAAGCACTTTTGTAAGTATTTTGCTTTGGGTAACATTTTATCATTATGTGAACATGTAATATGAGATTTTTAAAAATGACTTTGGTTTTAATTTTATTCTAATTTTATTCTATTTATAACCATTCTTGACACAAGTATGAGACTAGTAATTTATTTTTTAATCACAAGTTTTAGTTGTATTTAAGATGTAACAGTTTTAACTGTAATACAGTTATCAAGGGGTTAATTAATGTTATATCTCAGTGTTGCTTAGCTAGATGCCTCTCTTTGCTTACCCAGAGTGCTTTTTATATGCATATAAATGGTTGTCTTACATTTTAATGGTGTCTGATGAAGTTAACACTTGTTTAACGAAAGCGCTCACGTTTTATCTGTTTCCCTTGTGGATTTTTATCATTAAATATACCTTTGGTTTATCATCACCTGAGTGATTTGTGCCTCTGAAACTCTGCCTTCCAGCATTTTTATTTATTTAGTTTGTTTTGCTGTTTTTGTTTTTTTTGGCTAAACTAAGATGGCCTGGAACATGTGCTCAGACACACAGCCTCTACAAACAAACAACTAGGCCCAAAACAAAAGCCTGAGTATGGACAGTGCTACTTAGGTAGAAAAAAAAAACTGCAGAAAAGGTTATCACAGAAGAAAAGCAGCAGTGAGCATTTAAATGACTGATTCGAGTGTTGGGTGTATGATCATACAGCAGTATCTGTCATGGCACATGCAGGAATACCTGACTATTGCTAATATCTCAGTTGTATCCCCACATTTAGTATGTTTGCACATTGTGGAGTATAACATGTGTGAGCAAGCAGTGGATAGTGCCAGCCATTTTGCCCTTGCTGTATCTCTACATAGTGTACTTCCATATATGTGGCCCTGTAATGTATTCCCCTTTTGTTACCTTTCAGGAATCATGTACCCTAGATGCCATGCACCCTTCTCTGATGTGGAAAATTAAATTATACTGGAAGGACTAAGGCAACATCATCACATCCTACTGTCCAGGGGAGGCAATACAGGGAACAGCAGGCTGCATTGTGGGCAGACCTTGTCCGTGATGTGAATGGCATAGGCCATTAGGGCAGGACGTACGAGCAGGTTCGACACTGTGCAATGGACATGACCAATGCTGCATGACGAGGGCCAGCAGATGTAGCCAGGGATTGTGGCATCACCGGTGGATGGCATACAGTGGAACAACCACTCTCAGCCACTGGGAAATTCCTGGAGATCCTAGGCACACATAACAGCTCCCAAGCATCCATCACACCATACATCATGGAGGTGGTTTCCACAGTTTCCACAGAGGAGTATGCAGATAGGCTTACTGTTATCAGCATTGTAATGCTGTAGCAGTCAGTGTGTCAAGCTGTACATACTTTTACATGGGTGTTAGGTCTTTGTTCTTTGGGGGGTTAACCTTATTTGTACTCTCATACTCAGAATGTGTCTGATACAACAAGCAACACTGCAGCTACTGTAAATCTGAGATATATGGATTTTTACCTTGTGCTGCAACATGCATTGGTACTGACATTACCTCACCGTCAACTTTTCATAGGTCCATTAGGTATTGGCCAAGGCCATGGTCTTACTCCTGGTAAGCATGCCACTGTTTTGTTAAGGAACATTTATATTCTATTAAGGTTAAGGGCCAGAATAATGTCCTATTTAAACATACTTTTGTGTTTAGATTTGAATGTTTTTATTTTCCAGTCTGGAACAGGTACCTAAGGATCTTAGAGGGGGTAATCACAGGAGTGTAGCTGAAAAAATGAAACACTTTGCAGTGACAGTTAAGAGCAGATTAGCCTCCTGGTTTAAATAAGGCAATTACTTTAAAATGCCTTTTAAAAAACAAAAGTTTGAAAGGAAACAAAATTAGGCAGTAAAACGTGTATTTCAATATATTTGTTAAGACAGGTGTACTGGGTTTTTATGTTTTGCTTTATCAAGTATAGTTTCATATTGATTAATTAAAAGGTAAATTTTACTGATCAAGTTTTACTTGATTTACTTGAGGTGACTGTTATAAAGGTCTTGAGTTGAGTGTGTATTTTGTTCTGAGGAAGTCCTTTTTGGATGAAAGCAGAGAAAAAAATGTTTGACCACTAATCCAGTTGTGGGTCTTTGTTATTATGAGTATTGGTGAATTTTTCATACACACTAGTGCAGGTATTCATGTACCACTTTTTTCTTTCTTATCGCAGGTGACGGCGGGGGTTGGTGTCTGTCTCCTACACAACCTGATGCCAGTGTCTCTTTGGATTTTGACAATGATGGTGGCCACAGTGAGGCACAGGTGTGGGTGTCAGGGGCTGAATCTGTCCCAGAGGTAGACATCCCTCTTCTGCCTCCATTGTCACTGCACAGTCAGTATGCCCAAACATACCCAGTCCCCAGAGGCCACAGATATTGGGCAGTCAGAGGGTGGGTACATTGAACAGGAAAGTGCAGGAACTATGGCTCCATTAAGTGTAGACATCAGCCATAGCCAGACAGCTGTCAAGGTCCTACACCAGTGGATTGACAGGGGTCCTTGTTGAAGGCCAGCTGTCTGTCCAATGCCTGTTGCAGGTGTCACATCACGGGTCACTCAGTGCATGTTTTGGGATGTCATGGAGGCACAGGCATATTCTGAATGGAACATCAGACATCTTCTTAGGGTTATGGATGCAGCACAGTCTGACATCTGTGACCACCTCCACAACATTGGGGATACTCTGGATCAGTTGACTGATGCAGTGCACAGAAGGTGGGCTGAGACAGTGTCTGTCTTGGGCCGCACATTGTCTGTGCTTGTACTAGAATTTGTGGTTGGATTTGAGCTTCGGCTCATGGACATAGGTCAGCAACCCCATCTGCTGACAGTCACTGTGGCCATGCAGAATCACTCTCCCATAATGGCAGTACATCCAGTGCTATAGAGGGGAGTGTGCTGTCCACATCACAATGTGGAAGGCCATGGGCTCGTGGTCCTGGGCATTCCTGTTGGGGACATGGTGGTCCCAGCAGGCAGCAGTCACCATCGGGTACTAGCACTGCTTCGGATCTTGGGCATGGAGGTGCCAGTGCAACTCCTGGCAGAGCCAGTTCCCATGTTCAGGGCTGGAGATGGTGAAATGTCAACTCTACCATGTGTGGTCCAAAGCTATCCAACACACACATGTAGGGCTAGCACTGATCTTGACTGTGTACACACATATGCTCCCACACCACTGTCAAATACAGGTCAGCTACAGACACACATGGCACCTTTCCATGGTCCATCTTACCTGCTTCCCTTCCTGACTTACACACATGCTGCCAACCTTTTGGGTCATCCTAGGCCTCATTCACCCCCACACAACACACTGTGCAAGGGATGATACCTGTGCCACATCCCTGTCATCCTTGCCATCGATGCAGGGAAATGAAGCTATGCATCTGATGCACAGGGTGACTACATTAGTTAATATGTTCTTGTGCAATGCAGTGTTGTTTTGCCATGTCACATGTAGTGGTTAATGACAGATACTGTATGCTGGCATTTGTCACGAGTACGCCACATAATTTTGTGTACCGTATATTGCATGATGTTGTAATGGCCTTATAGTTACACAATGACAGGTCTGTCATGGAGCTGTTTATGTTTTTGTTTTAGGAGTCTGTTGTGATAACCTATGGATACACAGAGGCAATATAGCAGCACAGGATGACATGTCAGCCACAGCACAAATATGTCTTCAGCAAGGTACAGCACTATAAGTGCATGGCTCCATAGGTTCATATGTGTATAACAAGCTAACAAGGATAATGATGGCATTCGGCATACTCGTAAATCTCTGATCTGTGAAAAGGTCTGCTACCCTTGATAAGTGCCACCAGGGTTTTGGGAACACACACCTATAAGCTGTCCTGATGGAGATGACCCATCTATAAATATCCTGTGTCCAATACAGACAGTTGCCAAACACCAGTTATGACTGACGTGTTCTGCATCTCATTTTTCAACCTGCATATGCTGTGTCACAGCAGATGTGTGCTTCATATGCATGGGGGATACTCTCTGTGTTACATACCTGTCTCTCTAGCGTGTACTATGTATACCATAGTGATGTTGTAGGTGTGTAAAACAGGTGAGACATGCATTAGTCATGTCATGGATACGTGGGAGGTACACAGTGGGATCTGATACCTCCTTGTATGGAGCCATACACATCCCCTCTCAAGCATTTAGGAGACAGACTACACATGTACGGTTGTGACATGGACTTCATAGGACAGGTTATCCACACTGTGTATTGGTGTACCTTGGAACCTGTGTGGCTGCACAGGTGTACGATATGCCTGTGTAGTGACATAGCAAGGGTGCCCATGACAGGTGTGATGACTGCCACATTCAGTATAGCAGTGACAGTCTGAAATATACATCCAAAACCTGTCAGTATTGGTTGTACAACAGTGAATGCATGCCCACATCTTACCAACTACTAACAGTCAAAGGCTACATTGCTGCCTGTCTCCATAACCCATGTGTAATGGCTCAGCTGTGTGAGGTGTGCGGACACTACAATAATTTGCATGGGTGAATGATTTCCCACAGGATAGTATTGTGCAGTCATTGGCAGTTAGTCTTTGTCAGAGGCTCAGAGTGCAACTGACTGTGTCTTGGGCCATTGGTTCTGTGTGTGATTCTGTGACAGCTCCCAATATGCAATCACCTGCTAATGTACTCAGTCAGAAGTCACTAACAGTAGATGTGACTGCAGAGAAGGAACAGGTAGATGGGGTACACCAATAATGGAGGATGGTGAACTCCACTGGTGACTGGCGTCATTGTGGCATAGGTCTCCCAATGCTATCTTCCCAGAATATGACTGTCAAACACTTGCGTATCCACCAGCTGACATAACACTCTGTACATGGCATACACAGTTTCCAACAAGGCCTGCTGGCCTAATATTGTCATACACTTTGTCAGGCCATGGTTGCTGGAGTGAGGCATATGTCTGACATCCATTGCATAGTGTAACAGTCAACAGGCTCCGTCGGTTGCAGCCGGTAGGCATGATCTGGCCTTGAGCAAAAATAACAGTGTTTGGTCCAGTGTCAGTAGGTGTATGACAGTGTCAGTGCTCATATCCATGCTAACTCCTATCATGGCATTTCAGGTGACATGACTCAGAGATCTGGGGACACCGCTTGGCACTACTTTAGTTGTACTCTGTGCAAGTAAGTATTGCAGTTACTTCCAGCATGTTGCAAGAAGATAGTCATGCAAGGTGTCTGTACAGAGCACAGACAAACATGCTACGAAAGTGCAATATGTACACACTGTGTTGCTTAGTCATGTTGCGGCTCACTTGCCCAAAGGATAGTCCAGGTCTTTACCTACAATGCCCTGCAGCACTGCCATGACATCCCCACATGGGGAATAAACTACTGCATTATGTGTTTACCAATATGGTTTACCAGTACAGCTCCCCCCCAGTGTGAGGTCCTCCCTGGTGGGATCTGGCCACAGATCAGTCTCCTTAGAACTAACAGCATGTAACCCCCCCCCTTGAAGATAATACAGACATATATGTCAAGACAGCCATTTATTACCTCCTGTGGGATGGGTGGCATAGCATGATTGCTCCTCCCCTTCAGATGGTACAGGGAATTATGCAGAGATCTATTCCCAAGCATTATGTCAGCAGCATCACAACTGCATGAAGTTGGTTGTATGTGACAGGAGAGACACAGGCTCATCATGGCTCAGCAAATCTGACTGGTGGACACCTGGCATTAGCAGGCTGTACAATAACAGGTGGACAGTGCTGTATGACAGTTGGGGTGAGGGTGCCCCCCTAACATGGAGGCACTACCTCCTCAGCTAAAAGAAGCACATAGTGTTATTGTGATGTTGTGTAGACATGGTAAGTGAAAAAGTCGACACCCACACAAAGCAGAACCACAATGCACAGTGTAGTTACCTGTGTCACCTCAAAGGACAGGCCCAGATTGTTGGTGACCTCATATGTCATGATGCCACATATGATGGGTCTGTACTCATACCTAACCTGTTCACCCATACTGTCTGTGTCAACTACACTCCCTTGTCCCCACCACATGTGACACATGACATTTCTACAACCTGTCCCATAACTTCCATATTTACAGAGCAGTTCGCAACTGGTCTCTCTTTGGAAGATACACAGCATCTATTGCACATGCTGACATTTCAGGCTGCATCCTACATGTGATCTGACAAGGATGGCTAACACCATTGGGGAAACCCTTGCAATCATGCCGACACTACTGGCTGCACACCGCTGAGTGGACAACGGCAACTGTTATACCCTTGCACAGAGGTGGTGCATCCACTGACCAACATAACTATACACCTCTTTGTCTGAGTATTCATATCTGTATGGCCATAGAGGTAATCATCACAGAGCTGATCAGCACACATATATGTCTTCCACACACAGTTGACTGTACACAGTTTGGATGTGTGATGGGCCAGCATGACTGCTACACATGGTGGACATTTCCAAGGCAGTCACCATGGACCTGGGTGAGGGTACATCAGGGCATACAACCCCCTAGACTGAGTCAAGCTGTCTGACTATATCCCCTGCTCAGGCAACATTTACAAAGCACCCACTTAGACATCCATGATATTATTATTGTAGAGATCACTAAGTGGTCCATTGCTGGCACACATATGCAGCATAGGGACATCTGCCTCCAATAGCTGATCTGTAAGCAGCAGTACTCAACAGGGTGCAGTCTGGGGTCCTCTGCTGCTTGGAATCCCTTCAACCACAATACACGTGACTACTGACTGAGTGTGGCAAACGATGTTGGCTGATGTCTGCAAATTGAGAGCACTCATAGAGTCTTTGTGGTATGTCAATATCCTGCAAGAGGGTATTGTGAATATATGCCTGTTGACATACTAATGGCTATAAACTCCATGCAAATAAATATGCATCATTTCCATCAGTTAGACCTATGTACCTGGTAAGTAGCACATCAGTCATAACATGTGATGTACATACTCAGGGATAAACGAACTGGGCACACAGACCTGGCCACACAGGTTTAGAACTAATGTGCCTCAGATCACCATGTATCTACAGTTGTATGGCAGGGATCATATGGCATAGCTGAGGCCACAGTCACCAGTAGGTGACATACTCATAACCTCCACATACTCTTCCCTCAGCATGCCAATATCTGAATGGAATGGCCATTTGGTGATGTACCTTTCCAAGCAGTGCTGGCAATTGCACACAACAGTATGGTCCCTCACAAGGCCACTTCACGTCTTCAGTATGTGTTGAATGGAGATCATCTGCAATGAGTGTCATTGTCACCTGTGGCATATACAGTACTCAGAGGTGATCTGTGCCTTGCATACAGACAATGTGTGACCCTGCTTGACTGCATATGCTACCTATCTGTAGGAGGCATAGTAGATAGATAACTCACTGTAAGGACATTAACCTCATATGTGACATTAGTACTGAATGCTTGTGGGGGAGATTTGCCTAGCAGACTTAAAAACACCCTTAAAACAGAACCCTGCCTAATGGCACACAGAGCACCTCAGTGCACCTCAGCAAATGCCATCTGTATGACTGGCTGGGTGACCATCACCTCAACACAGTGCATCTGCTTGTGTCCCTCTTGGACTGGGGCAATATGTGCTGATCCTGTAACTATGGGTATAAAGATGTCTATGATTGTGAGGGCTGTATGGCCATTAAGTTAGTGAAGTTCAAACATCCTATGGTTCCATAACATGATGTAAAATGTTCCAACATGCTCACACACAAACATGGCTGCATTGTGGCTAGAACCACTTCCAATCACTGTGTATAGAACATGCCAAGGCACACACATAGTGCAATTTGACTGTATGTAGATGAGAACATTTATCTATGTAATGGTACACACTACAGATCACAGTACATGATGCCAGCAGCTATTCATATTATGTTTAATGACATCATGAGGCCTTGTTGTGGTCAATCCTTTGGGGGGTCACATCACACACTACAAATAAAATACTGCAAAACCCTACCTATTTTTAAGTTACTAAGGTGATCATATTTATGCCATCTGGACATGTACAAACACCAAGTAGCCTGGAGTGAGATTATAACCCCTACCTATCTAGTTTTACACACTATAAATTACAGTATTTATCTCATGTGCCACGGCTTAAGTCTGATACTACACTGTCAGCTGATAGCCTTAAGGCGGATGACATCATAAGGCCTTGTAGAAAAGGGTAGTTTGGAACCCAGCAGAAAGTTACAGGGCCAAAAAGTACATAACCATTGCAGGTGGATAGCCCATGAGGGCATGTCAATTGTTCTGCAGGTTGATACACACACACACACACACACACACACACACACACACACACACACACACACACACACACACACACACACACACACACTCACACACACACCAAGTAGCCTTTAGAGAAAGTAGAACCCCTACCTATCTAGTCTAATTCATGATAGATCACAGTACTTACCACATGCGCTACAGGTTGAGTCTGTTGCACATGTGATTTCAGGCACAGTACTTGTGCATTACACAATCTAGGCTTGTGTTGAACAGCATCTGTGGCCTGCAGAGTGAAATTGCTTTGTACTGTTATCTGCATCTGGTATCCTAGTGGTGGGATAACTGTTATTACCTTAGCTATGCGTGTACAGTTACCAGTATGGTCATATGTGGCTGCTTACAGTTAGACAGGCAAACCCGTGGGCAGGAACAATTTGCCCTGTCCATGTGTGTTGAGAACATTGTTCATTACACCACCTGCTTACCTGCATCTCTCTACATAGTGACACCTAGCAGGCACAGGGGTCTGTAGGTTAAGTGGATTATGTACTGATGCACCCTTAGTTTGGATCCTTTGAGTAACAGTATGGATGCGTGATAGTACAGATTTACTCATCGTCATTAGGGTATGTAAGACAATACAGACATCCACACACATACTTATGTAATTAACAGGGATGTATATATAAATGTAGCTGTGTGTGTGTGTGTGTGTGTGTATGATATGTACATGTGTGCATTTTTTACGTAGATATATGGGGAGAGTCTATGTACCATTGTGATATATATAGCTATATATATATATATATATATATATATATATATATATATATATATATATATATCAGTACATATCTATTTGACACTACATAGTGATAAATATACTATGTATGAGAGAGAAAAATAGTAACAGACGGATATGTATACATATATTTCTGTATGTATAGGCATATCTATACATAACTGGTCATTCTGAGGACGGGGCAACAGAATTGCACTTATTTTAGCTGTGTTTGGGCATGCCCAGTGGGACTGTCAGTATTTATAAAGTGACTCTAGGACACACCTACCTGTACTCCAGTCTGGTATTTTGTGTGTTACAGACCACACCTCTCAACTGTTTAGTGTTTTGCAGAATGTCTAGAGTTTGACTCATAATTTTGATCGGTTCCTCATAAAATGTGTGGTTTTCTAGCAAATCACTTGGAAGAACTGAGGATTGACGTCATTAAATAATTACATACATTTCAGTTTCTGACTTCAAATCCTTCAGAAAAATGTCTGTTGAAACAAACCCTGTTATTCTAACAACTTTTTTAAGTTTATGAGAGCAGTATTTAAAATATGCCCCTATTTGTGGGGTCTTTGTACCCCCATTTTGTCAGGCTTTGTCCAGATTTCCTGCACTAAGAGGTTGAGAGGTATGTTACAGACATTGACATCTGTCCCTGTTTCTGCAACACCGCACTTCGCTTAAAATGTCCACAGCATTCCCCAGCTGTCTGGTGTACGTAATATGTGACTGAGGTTGATAATGTTACACCACATACAGAATGACAGTAGCTGAAAATACTGACATAATAATAACTCATGTGCAAAAGATGTGAATACTTCCAGATTAGAACCATCAACACCATCATCCATTCTAACGTCTCTAATCCACTGAGCCACACAGACTGCCAGACAGGGAGCAATCATCCATCACACATTCAACAGCATAAATATGTATATTGTTATTTCTGCTTTACGTGGGATATACAATATGTGTTAGAGTACTATGTTATAGCCCTGAGTTTGCCTGGTCTGCTGATATACCATTGCTGACTTACTGTTAAAGCAGTTATATGGGAACACTGCTGTGTTGGGGATGGGGGAACTGCTGAAATAGACAGCAGTCCAAATATCATGTGACCCCACCGTTTAATATCACCATTGACCTATGTAGTGAATATTCCAACCATGAGGCCTAGTGATTATTAGTAGACACATACTATTGGACTGGGTATCTGTAGTCCCATGTGGACATTACAGCTGTCCAAATAGCCCACTATATTTCCTTGCATAAATGCAACAGATCCATGTATACAATACCATATTATAGTAATCCTTACAAGTAGTGTGTAGGTTAGAGACTTACCTTATGAATGCAGCAGTTGACAGGACTGTAGTTCAGGGCTGACTCTGTGTGATCCAAGCAGAACACAGCCAATATACAGATAGGTAAAGGTTGTGTGGGTTGCCGGGCATCAACAATTTTACTACATGTGTGTGAGTAGGAATAAGGTGTCAGTCCCTAGGGCCCTAGGTTGTCAGTGAATGTGCTATGTGTAGTCTCCTAGCCAAAGCCACGGCATACTGGGCATGCCTATGTCTTTCTACAGGGACATCATCAGGGGATTCCTCCTCTGAGTCCTCCTGTGAGTGTGGCTGTGGTGACCTAGGCACTGGTGGGGGTCTGTGTAGCCCATCTTTTTGCTGATCCTGCTGCAGCTGTTTCTGCAGGATCATGTTGTGTAGCATGGCATGTACTGTGAATATCTGTGCACAGGTGGCTGAAATGTACTGTAGGGGTCTACCAGATATATCAAGGCACCAGAACCATGACTTCAGAAGCCCAAACACACATTCTATGATGTTCCTAATTTGTGCATGTGCCTCATTATGGCATTCTTCCGTGGGTGTGTATGTATTTCTGATAGATGTCATCATTCGTGGTTTCAGTGCGTAGCCAGCATCCCCCAGTAAATGGCCATGCAGGAAGTCCCCCCCCCCAGCAAACATCTGGTACAGCTGTGATGCATGCCAGATATGGGACTCATGATAACTGCCAGAGCTGCCAGCATTGCACATTCATGATAATGCCCTGGCCATTACCCATGACCTGGTAGTTGATGGAGTGGTACCCCTTGCAGTTGATGTAGATTCCACCCTCCTCAATGGGTGGTGACTTGATGTGCACATGAGTGCAATCTATGGCACTCAGTACCACAGAGTAGTGTGCTACATGGTAGAAGTGTTGCATATTGCTGGCCCTCACCTCAGGGCTAAGGGGAAAAGAAATGTGCTCACTGGCATGTGGTAGCATGGCATCCAGGAACTGATGGAGTACCCTCCATGCTGATGCCTGTGAGACCCCCCACCATGTCCCCCATTTGGTCTTTGTAAGGTACCTGTGGCTAGTATCCTGAGGGCTACACATAACTTTGTTTCCACTGGGGTGGATTTCCCTATGTTGGCTCTGGATCTGAGTTGAGGCCCACAGAGCTAAGTGAGTTCTTGTAGTATGTCCCTATCCGCCCTGTAGTGCTTTACAATCTCCAACTCATGTAGCTCCTGGAAAGTTACCTTGGGCCTGTACACTCTTCTCTTTCTCTGTCTAGGCCTATTGTCAGCAGCAGCAGCAGCATTGACTTCAGCATCTAGCACATACAGATGTATCAGACCTGCAGCAGCCCTTAGCATTCTTTCAGTTAAAATTCCCAAGTCTGCACTCCAATAGTGCAGAGTACGGGGGAAGAATCAGATTGTAGGGTATATGCATACTTTACAATGCTCTGTTGTAGGTGCTGACTCTGTAATTGGGTACCTATGATGCATTATACCTGTCTAGTGTATCATTAACATCATTTAATGGGCCTAGTTTAAGTTAAACTGGGGGCAAATCAAATTAATATGTCATTGGCTTTTAGATACTCTCAACAATGTGGTGCCAAACAAATGCACACCCCATCAGTAAACAAAGCTTAGCACTTAGTACTCACACCCCCCCAGATTTCCACGTGCAGCATAGCGGCGCACCATGCGAACACATGGAAACATGCTCTCCTAAGTTAAATAAAGCTTCGAAGTTAGTGTACGCACCCCCTTGAAAGGGCATGCCCAGCACAGTGGTGCACCATGCAAGAAGGCACAGCTAAGCTGAAATAAGCTTAAAAGTTATTGGACACACCCTCCCCTGATGTCAGCTACCTTCTCTGTAAACACCAACATAGTTCTCTGCCAACATTGAGGGGATATGTGGACATAATTACCTCTTTATGTTATTCAGTAACTTCACCTCATTTGCATAGGGAGCCATACTCACAGCCTGGAAACTACACGCTTCAAAGCCCTACCATGTTAGCAACAGCACTAATGTACCATTGCAGATACTCCACACAGGAGGCATGCTGTGCAAACATGCCTAGATTATTAAAAAAAATAAATTTAATGTAACTTATTTCCTTTAATTTTTCTGACACATGGAAGGGCCATATTTGCAATACAGAGGTTATGTAAGGGCTCTACATATAGGAATGTATTAGTGCTGATGAAGTTCTTAGTAAGCTACATAGGCTGAAAGCACTAAACTCTGTTTTGCATTTTTTACTGTGCTTTTAGTGTAAATGAATATTTTTTTAAGAGTCATCACATTACCAGGCATTTCTTTGTGGTCTTGTCTGTGTGCAGTACCTTTTCTATCCACTTTGTAATTCACGAAGATGACTTCTTTTGCTGCTAGTATAGCTGTGTCTCATTCTAATTTGTTCATTTCTGCTACACCAAAACCAGGTACCCAAAGTGCCACTCACAGTATGAGGAGGAGGAGATATAGGTGCAAGATTACTCATATAAAATTTGTTGAGCAGGAATTACTGGACAGGTTTAGAGTGGGCAGGGATATTATATAGGCTTTGATGAGATTACACAGCCCACAGACAGGAACTGGCTGAATGCATGGCCTTTGTACACCTGTGGGTGTCAAAGTATGTATAGTCCTCGCTATACTTGTCATGGGGGCCTACCAGAGACAAACGGGACACTTTGGATATCTCACTGGTTTCTGCCTCAAGGATACTTCAGCAATTCCCTGACATACTCTTGACATACATGGATCAATATATTTCCCAATGTCACCTTAGGGCTGAACCAGTACCATGCGCACTTTCTACTGAATTTCACTTTCCAGTGATGCCTGGTGAGATAATTTGCACCCATATTGCAATGAGGGCCCTATTTCAACCACAGGAACAGTACTGGAACAGGAAGTGCTACCATTCCATCAACTGCCAGGTAGTGTATGATGCATCTAGATGCATCACTAACGTGTCAACTCAGCATCATGGCAGAACCCATGATTCTCATATTTAGCACACAAGCTCACTAAACCACCTCTTCATGTATGTTAGGACTCCTCATGGTCACCTAGTTCATAGGCACTTACTAGGGTAATGATCCATGAGGATCTTCAGTAGCCTAGCCATGCATCCCCAATAATTTTTTTTTTACCTTAGCATTTTACATACAATTAATCCAGAGCCCTTTGTAGTATTAGTATGAATAACCCAGGGGCAGGCAGACATTACATGTTACTGCTGTCCGTTAGGGGCAAGAGTACCAGTCCATGGCTGAACCTGTTGGTTTTCCATCTTCTAATCCAGATTAGCCTTGAACAGATTAATAGCTGTATTTTGCCTTCCAGAGAGAGTAAGACAGTTCCAGAGAAGTGGTATTCTTTACAAGATATAACTATATATCCAACATGTTCTATTTAAGTTGTAGAAGAGACTGAGATATCTTGAGAGTGTATTTCTACCACTACTGGACTTGTAAGATGTGCAGTAGAGCGGAAAGTATGGGGTCAGTAGCGGCTCTGTAAGAGAAGCAAAGAGCAGCCCTTTGCAGCCTGTAAGATACCAAGAAAGGGAATAGGACTTTGAAATGATCACTGCATCTTTTGTGATTTAAGCTCTTACCTTTATTAGTGAGAAAGTGTTGTAGTCACTCATGTTGTGCCAGGTGTCTAGACAGGTACACACTGTGAGGGACATTATACTCAATGATAAGTCTAATGAGTGCAGTATACAGCAGAATGATCACTTCCATGGACCAGGATGTCATACCCTTACTTATAAGCTGCACAATGAAAAAGGACTTCTTTACAATAGTGGATACATGATACTGAATGACAGCTCATTGTCTACACAGATTCCCAAGTTCCACACCACTGAGTCAATTTTCAGGGGTGTGTTGTCAATGTGATATTTGCAAGGAATGTCATGCTTACTGAAGGATACAATTAGAGATTTTGGGAGCATTTCGTTTCAGACTGTTTCTTTGGCACAAGCTAGTTGTTTGAAAAGGCCTTACTGAAGGATCTTAGTATCTTCTGGATTGTTTATGATGGTACTCAGTTTACAGTCATCAGCAAACTCAGTCAGCCATACCCCTTAACATAGGTTTTGGCTGCCAAGAAAAAAATGATGCCAAAGAGGAATGGCCCAAGGACCAAACCCTGATGTATACCACTAGTGACAGATCCACCCACCCTAACTTCCTAGTTTCTGTTTGTGAGCTATTTTGCTAACCAATGAGTTGCATGGGGATTTATATTTAGCTGAATGAAGTCATCAATTATGCCTGAGTGAGGACTTGTGTTGAATACCTTTGTGAGGTCTAGACATGTGGTGTGTACAGATTTGCCTTCATCCATTGCTTTGGTAAACTTTTCAAAAAAAAAAAAATGTAGGCAGGATCTGCCCCTGGCAAAACCAAACTGGCTCAGATCGAGAGTTTGCAGGCTGCCTATGTCCTGTCCTCATTTATCAATCGCATAATCATCTTTTCTATAGTTTTATGGATGAGGCTTGTCAGGATTATAGGTCTATAGCTGCCTGGGTCATTTGACTCCTCAGCTTTATGCAGGAAGATTACTATTGCAGTCCTTCACTCAACCGGTTAAAACCCTGATTGGAGGCTTATATTGGGCAGCCTCAGTAGGACTTTGACAGGTCCTGTTTGAGGCTGACCAGTTGGCATTCTGGTATGTTATCAAGCCACATAGAAGCAGTGTTCTTGGCCTTGGATAATGGTTTGAGGATTTGTTTCATGGAAATTTTTAGGGGGTATAGTGTGGCTACTGGTATTTGATCTGGGAATCTCGGGGCAGGGGGATGAAGTTAGAGTTACATTTATCTGCCAGTATATTGTCTATGTCCTCAAAATTTGAGTATGTGATATCATTTTGTTTTAGTTATGTGCAATTTTGAGCATTATTTTTAAGATTTCTAACATAGTTAAAGAAAGCTTTATGATATTCTTTTGCCTGGGTATTTATTTTTCCTTTATATCTAGCTTTGGTTGATTTGATTAGGACCAGAGTTCTCTTTTAAGTTCGGTTAGAGCTATTTAGCATTTGGAAGGTTCCTTTTATTTTTATGTGTAACGAGTTTTTTCTTTTTATTGTATAGCCTGTTTTTACTGGGGTTCTAACATATGGGTTTATTTTTAAATTTGGCATTGTTTTTATTTTGCAGGGGGACAGATGCTTCTCTGCAACTATTTACATGTGCATAGAATTTGGAGGTAAAGTATTTCGCATTCATAGAGAGGTTATCAGGATGGAAGGAAATGTTGAATATAGCCAGGTTGTCACTCGGTTTTAGTAGATTAGCTGAATACTATACAATATATTGAATATATTGAATACAATATTGAAAGATATGCTTCCAATTTCAGTCTTATGGTGAATATGACTGATTTGTGGTCAGATTTTATTCAGGAGGGTGTTTCAAGTGGTAGGGAACAGGGCTGTCCCATACAAGTGAGAACCAAGTCCAGGATTTTATCTATCTAGACTAACTAGTGGACTAGCTGGTCATCGAGTTTGTACTTATGAAGTTCAAAAATCTCTGGATATACATGTCTGGGGATGTATAATCTTCCTAGATGATGGAAGGGTAGTTTATGTTTATATCCCCTAGGAGAATAGTGTTTGGCTGAAAACTTAGGGCTTCCAGACTAGTCAGGTAGGGGATATGTGCCACGGGGAACATAAAATTAGCTATGATGTGGTATGTGGTTTTGTTAATGGCAAGTTATACACGGAAGAGTTCCAGGTTATTTTCTTGCCTTATGAGTTTGAAGATGAAATTTTATTTTACGAATATAGAGACCCCATCACCTTTATTGCCTTCATCTAGTATGGTGGGTCTGAAAGCATGGGAGACATTAAAATCTTGCACTGGTCAGGTGCTTACAATATTCTTGAACCAGGTCTCCATAACAATGCCTATTTCAATCAATTCTAAACTCAGAAGTACCTGTAAGGAGTGTAGTTTTGTTGTTAAGGCTCCTAATATTGAGCAGCAATACAGTCATATTAATTGAGGTGTATTCTGTTATGTTGGAAGCTTTTAAAGACTGACTTTGCCTAAAAAATTGTATTATGGGGGGTTGGATAATTTTTTGACAATACACAAAAGTCTTGGTGAAATCAGTGCATGCCATCCCTGACAAAGAGGTTTGGACTGCCTACCATGTCCTTCTAGACAGATATAAATCGTACCCCCTTTGAATGACAGCAGAAGATCAGCTAACTTTTGAAGTCAATCATCTTTAGTTCATATTGTGGCATTATTCTAGGTGAAGGTAAAATGCTGTTCAGGGCTTGGTTCATACCTGCCTTGGACACATTCTGAGAATTCCATCATGTCTCTTTTCATATAGTCCAGGAAATTGCATCTCAGGTCAATTACTCCCATGTGTACAATGACCACATAATTTGTGTACTTGTGGTGCAAGAACTTGAATGCATGCATTATGTGAAGAATCCTGGAACCTGACCGTGACCCTTTCCTTACTCAGCGGGGTGAGTAGTGCATCCATGAGTCTCACAATGGAGTCTCCTATGACTAGAATGTTGGGTTGTATGGATGTTCGCCTTATACACTTTTGAGTTGAGACACCATGAGTTGCAAGTGCACATCTCAGAATTACATTTGTGAACCCCAAGCACACACTGTATACCAGCATTAAAGGAAAGGCCCACTCTCCCCTATAGTTTAACTCAACTCTTAGGTTTCTTTTCTCCTTACACCATGGTTGCAGTGTGGTTTAGTTGCCAAAAAATGCCTGTACTTTATAAATCTTTCCTTTGCTTGAACTGGAATCAAAGGTAAGGAAAACTCCTCCACTTTTTTAAGTTTAACTACTCACATGCTCTGCAAAGGAATTTGTATCTACTTGTATGACATACCACAGACAAAGGGAAAACTGTATTTTTCCTATCAGGTACTGCCCACAATCTTGCATAAGAAAGACGTCTTGCTTGTGTCAGAAACTCCTACAAAACTTGTGCAGCATGTTGGGAAACTGCTTTCTATAGTATTTGTTGCAGAGAGAGAGAGTGAGAGAGAGAGAGAGAGAGAGAGAGATGAATGCACATAATTGACAGAGTTATCATCTATTCCCCCTTTCTGAAGTGCAGTTCTATCCTGTGGGGGATATGAAAATAGAAAATGCTTTGATATTTTACACAAAATATTTTCAAACATTTCTCATAACACAGAAAATAGTGATGCTACATGTAAATCATCTTAATATTATATAAAATAGTATAAACAGCCAGTACTGCATACCAGAGTATTTGTTTTAGGAATACAATGAAAATAATTATTTTCACTGGTTGAACAAATGGTTTCTCCTAGAAAATGTCACATTTCAGTATGAATGTCCTACTTTGGGCATCTAAAAAGGTGGCATCCCTAATAGCTGATCACATTTTTGTATGGTAATTTACTTGTAAGAGGTACACACTTCTCAACCTGTACGTGTTCTAATAGGAACAGAGGTCCTTGAAGAGTAGGGACATCCAGACAAAAATCTGGGCATCTAATTAGCCCATTCCCTCCAGTACAGCTCTTTTGATTGTGTACCTTTAACTCCTAGTGGGTATGGCTTGAGTCTTTAAAAAAATGAAGTTATCACCTTACAGTTCAAACAAATATCCATACCTCTAGAACCATAAGTGTTCCTAGAAAACTGTAAATGCAAACTATTCAGGATAAATTAATCTTTACATCAGTGGCATTTATTCAGTCCGATGCTTTAAACTGGATTTTTTAAGCCAAAAAAAGGCAGTGAATATTAATTTTGTAATGTTGTATAAACAGTTTATGATATATCAGTAACTATTCAAGCAAGACACATACTGCCAGCAGGATTTTCTACATACAGCTGTGAGCTTTCATATGAAGCTATGCAGTTCTGTCTGTGTTATCTGAATATTGAGACATTTAGAGAGATATGAAAATTATTATTATAATACAAATAAACAGTATACAAATAATATTCAACATCTCTTTAGCTGCATTAGACAGAGGCAAAATATCAATGCAGTTGTGTTTGGTATAATGTATGCTTTAAAATAAAAATTTCTGATACCTTGAATGCAAATATGAACAAGCAATATTTGACACCTAGAGGTGTTAGTAAGAGTTAACTGCAGAAATGCCTGGAGGCATACACAGCTGTAATGAGGTTTAAGTAGAATTTGAAGACTAAACAGAACATAACTCCTCCGACTTCCAGTAGGAATGTAGGATACTATTAATCAACACATTTAAAAGAAAAATAGTGACAAAAAGGATGGAAAAACATAAGCACATTAAAAAAGAGGCATTATAAAATCTGTAGATTAATGTAAAATAATGCAACAAACATACAAGGTTGTTTATTTTTGCTTCTAAAAGGAGAGATATATGATGTGTGTCTTCTTTCTTTAAATAATTGGTGCCACTAGGATGTTGGTCATGTAGTGTGGATTTACAGCTTCAAATCAGTCTTGATGAGGAGGATTCAAAAAACTGTGTGAAGAGTAAATCAAGCCTGAAAATAGGGGCATACCTACACAAATATGTATATCATGTGCAGTTAAAAATCAGTCCTGAATATAGGAATATTCTTCCAAAACTGAGATAGTTGAGAGGTCTGAACAAATATTTGTTTCTGCAAATTCAGCAGTTTTATAGAAAGTAGTATCTTATTGTTAGACACAGCACACAAAACTACTAATTTATCATGTTCAAGCATTATGGTTTAGGTGAAATGTTAGTATGCTACAATATAAAAAATCTAGGGGTGACAAGGCAGTAGAAGTGAGGAAATGTAATTTATTAAGGCATCTGTGCCTCAGTTTAAAACGGGTCTATGTCATAAAACCAAAAACGCAAACTCTTGAACGCTCACGAGTGAATAATCAAAAACTCGAAATCCCCCCACACCCCCCGCTAAATATGTATTCCTACTCCAAGATCGCACTACAGTGAAGGAATGGGCAAATAGTCCGATCTTCACTGTACTCCAATCCCAAAATGCCACTTTCGAGTTTCTGATTATTCACTCGTGAGCATTCGAGAGTTTGCGTTTTCATCCTTCTGAAGTAGACCCTTTAAAACATTATTTTAGCACAAATTCAAGAACAGATGGTTATATCTTTTTGTAGCTTGTAAAATATTTTTGAAAAGAAAAAACAGCAAGCACATTTTGTAACATTCAGGATAAAAAAAATCATCTACTCAAGACACTGGTGACTAGCAGAACCAGTTTATTGAAGTGTCAGTTAATAGCTCCTGGATTGCATTGATAGATGTGACACCTCAGGAAGAGTGTGTGAGAACATCTGTCATTGCTTGAAGGACTACAAACTGACAATCTTTACAAAGACATGCACTTTAGCTGCTTTCATTGTCTGGAGCTCTTTAACTGATGTGAATAGCTTGAAACACAGACACAGAAATACATATGATAGTCATAAAGCAAAAAAAAAAATGCAAGAACTCTTGCTACAGAAGGTAAGACATCTCTGACTCAAACTACTGCCAATGTGTGTCAGTGAGATCAGAAGTCAACAACACTTACTTATGGGATTTGAAATGGATTCTGGGAATTTGACAGGAAAGCAGTAAAACCAGATCACATTAATACAGCAGGCCTCATGATGGCCATTTTGTGAAAACACATATTAAACTTCAAAAAGAAGCATGTAGAGTCATTTTAATGCACCGGAATAGCTCAGAAATGCAAAGGCACAAAACAAAATGAGTTCCATGATGGATTTCTCCATTATTTCTTTTCTGCAGATCACTTTTAAACATTGTTCGCCAAACTTATTCTGTGTGTACTACTGATATGAATTCCATCCACTATCTATTACATTAATGTATTTTGTTTTCCTCATTATATTTTCTTAACCTGACTTTTCTAGTGACCATGCAAATTCAAGGATTTTTGTCTACTATCATAACTGCCAGTGCCTTGCTCCTCATTCCTTCTCATCTGTATGCTTGACTTGTGTTTTTATTATATTATCAATGTCTAACAATTCACATTTCTTTGCTTTTGCTAGGCCCTTAATCTTATATAGTATGTGCATGCAGTTTAATTTTCTTTCTACATAGTAATCAATACCTTATATATTTCAAAGTGCACATTTTCTTTGTTTCAGAGTGCTTTCTTTTACATCATCATGGGGGTCTGATGTATCCTCACACATTTGCAAAACCATATCTTCAGACAAACTTAACAACAAAAATATCAGTCTTTCATCTGTGGTCATATTTAGGTTAGTAGCACAGTTGTTAAATATTATCATACATCTCCTCTACCATAGTCCTTTCTTGTGTTTATTACCATCACATTCAAATACTAACATGGTTGATATGTATAATTTTATTTTCATTTTGTGTGCTTTTTACTTTGATGAGATTGGCTTACTTCATCCCTGCCCTAAGGACCATAGAAAAAGATGGCTACCACCTTACTCTTTCTACTTCTGTTTCTAGAATGTATAGATGTAACACAAGCACTGTTTAACAGAAGATATTCTAGTTTGTAGTTCTTTGTACAACTGCAGACTTCTTGTAAACGGATACTTCCACCATTAAAAATATCAGAATGGACTTTATACGTCTTTCCATAATTTAAAATAGTTAAAACTATTATCACATCATCATCTTGATTGCTGGTGAACCTAGAAATTACTTTTACAACTTGGTGACAGTGTAAAAGTAATTATTTTTTTAGTCCAAATGGAAGCTCAATATACCGGTCTTAAGCCCTACTGATAAGAGCAGTGGAAGCCAGTAGGTACTGGAACAGTGCTATAAAGTAACACTTGGACAAAGCACAGTACATTTACCTTGCTGCATACCAGGACATCTCAAATATTATTAAAGAAAAGCCCTTAGGATGTCAATAGGTAAAACAGAGGTCTGTATCTACAGTTAGAGAGATGACTTGCACAGGCTATGAATGTTATTATGAATAAAATTTGAGAAATGTCCTTACAAATTCATGTTCATATAGTAAGTAGGTCTTTAGACATAAAAAGAAGTTATGCACATACCATAATGTTTAATCTGTGTTGTCCATTTTCATTTTTCCTCAACTCTTAGGTTCGGATCCAATCCTCAGATCTGCCTTGGCCACTTCTACTAGCTTGTGAATCGCTGAAATCTCTCGAGCTTCTCCCTTTCCCATAATGCCCTAGTCCTTAATGTACCTCAGATCTTGTTTGCTGCCACTTACATCTGTAGAGCATTGAAAAGGAATAAATTAGTAAGATAAGTGAAATCTGTGACTCAAACAAAGGAACAAGGTTCCTTTAGCATCTTCAATCCTTCCAAAAGACAACGGGGGGGGGGGGGGGTTGGTGGGAGAGTAATTGAGGAAGTATGAAAATGGACAACACAGATGGAATGCTATGGTGAGTATATAACTTCTTTATCTGGTGTTGTCAACTTAAATTTGTTCCTCAGCTCTTGGAACTGCATCCCCAGCTACCTTAATCTTGGGATGACTCTAAGGAAGGATATTCCTGAGCACCACTGAGCCATATGCTCTTCTGTCACTAGAGACCAGCTCTAATTTGTAATGAGCAATAAAGGTATGAGAATTAGTCCAAGTTGTGGCAGCACATATATCATCTAGAGAAGATCTAGACAGAAAAGATGAAGAAATATCCATGGATCTTGTAGAATGTGCTCTTGGTTTGGGTAAACACATGCTCAGTTTATTATAAACAAAGGTAATACAATCAATCAACCATTTAGCTAACGTTACTTTAAAGACTGACACAAACAGTTGATCCATTTTTCTAATTTGTTTTAATGTATGTAAATAAAAACATAGTTGTCTGTGACTATCCAATAGATGTAGATGTAACATATACTATCTTTTGAAAAATTTAGAAAGAGGCCTGGCAGTTTGATAGTTTAATTGATACTAGATTTTGACACCACCTTAGAAAGAAAGGAGGGATTAGTTCACAAAGATACTCTATCTTTATGAAAAATCAAAAAAGGGGGTTTAGAAGACAAGGCCTGTAATTCTGAAACTCTTCTGGCACAGGTAATAGCTACTAAAAAGATAGTTTCCAGGTTAAAATTTTTAGTTCTGTTTTAGCTGAAGGCTCAAATGGGGACTGGGTTCGAGCTTGCAAGACTACATATAAATCCCAAGGGGGAGTAGGATCTTTAATTTGAGGTCTAAGGAGAAAGATTCCTCTTATAAAAGCTCTACATAATTTGGAGAATGCTACAGATGAATTATTTATTCCTACATGAAAGTTGTAGATGGCAACTAAGTGTACTTTAACAGCAGAACAGCTAGCTCCTTCATTGAAAATTAAGGCTAAACATTCCAGAACTTTAGATATAGGAGCAGAAAAGGGATCTATTTGTCTTTTTGTTGTACCCACAATATGAATCATTTCCATTTGCTTTTGTATAGTTTCCTTTTGGAAGCTTTGTGGGATGATAAAAGAATGTGACGGACTGAGGTGGAAAGTCTGGGCTGTCTAACAATCAGTAGAACCAGAAAAAACATGCAGTCAACTTTTGGCCTGGAATGTCTGGGTGAATCAAGTCTATCAGGTGAGAGAGGAGGTACGGAGTTGGATCCAGAGACCATGGAGGATGAGTAAGATGACGCCAAAGGAACAGAAACTAGATTTGCAGAGGCCAGTAAGGAGCAATGATGATTACTGTGCTCTTCAATCTAGATGCTTTCTGAAGAACTTTGGGGATTAGGTGTAATGGGTTAGGCATAAAAGAGACCAGTGGGTCAGTTGTGAAGTAGAGCATCTCTCAGTGACTGCCCCGGTGGGAGGACTAGGGCAAAGGACCTGATGCACTTGTTGTTCAGAGGGGATGCAAAAGGCTTACAGCACAGTTGACCCCATCAATGGAATATTTTCTCTGCCACCTTCATGTTGAGAGATCACACATGAGGCATTAGAATGGACCTGCTCAACTTGTCTGCAATCATGTTGGACTTACCCAGAATGTGCATTACCATCAGAAATCAATTGGATGAGATTGCCCATTGGCACACTCTCAAAGCTTCTCAAAACAGGGGATAAGATTTGGTTCACCCATGTCTGTTGATATACCAGACCACTGACATGGTGGCCATCTGAATCGCAATAGTCCTAGTGGGGAGAGTGACTTGAAAGGCCTGCAATGCTAGGGGGGACAGCTCTCATTTCCACGACAATTGATATGTGCATTGGTCTCTTTGGGGCACTATGCGCCTTGGACTGCCCTTCCCAGAAAGTGCCCCCCACCCAATCTGTGAAGCTTCTGTGGTCACTGTGGCCTTGGATTGGGGAAGAACAAAGGGGCATCCTTCATGCACTTCAATGGAATGTATCCACCACAGGAGATATTTTTTGCAAGCCTGAGTTATTTTTATCTGCGTGGACAGGGGATGGTGAAGATGGGACCAGTAAGTTGCCAATGTCCGCATGAAGAATTCTCATGCGGTACTTTGACAACTGTACTAGGATGATTGCTGCTGACATGGATTATAAAGATCGAAGAATTAAGCGAGCTGAGGGAGAAGAGTTTTGAATGATCTTTCTGACTTGGAAATGAATAGTCTGAACTCTTGACAAGGGGAGATATGCTGTTTGTGTGACCGTATTGAATGAGGCACTGATGAATTCCAATGTCAAAATGGCTAGATGGGAGCATAATTGGAGGACAAAATCCCAGGCTTGGATTGCTTGATGTCAGGTCAGAGCAGCGATGACCCAGTCATCTAGATACGAAAACAGCTGGAGTCCCTGTATTCTGCAACAACTGCCATGCACTTGGTAATCACCCTGAGGGCTGTTGTGACACCAAAGGGAAGAGCTCTGAACTGGTAATGACTGGCTCCCAAATGGAAGCATAGGTATCTTCTGGATTTCCTGTTCATTTTGATATGATAGTACATGTCCTGAAGATCTAGCAAGCACATCTATTCATCCTTGTGCAGAAAGACAGAATGGACTGAATCGCGACTATCCAAAATTCTGTGTACTGAACTGATCGATTTTGGTTGTTGCAATCCAAAATTGGTCTCTAGTCCCCGTTTTTTTTGGGCACTAAAAAGAATATTGAATAAGTTCCTAACACTTTATAGTCTGGGGTGACCTCTTGGATGACTCTTTATTTTCTAGCAGCTTGTTTATTTCTAGTACTGCTGTTTCCCTCCGACTGGGTGGACCATCAGAATTTTTTTTAAAATGAATGGGGGTGGATGGAAAATGGTATGATACAACCTCTGGATATTATCCTCTGCACCCATGAATCTTTTGTAATTTCTAGCCAGGCTCTTCAGTGCAGGGATAAGTGACCTCTGACTGCCTCCAAAGATGAACAATCAGGTCTCCTTTCAGGAACACTGGTAGGATCTGTCAGAGAAAGCATCTCTAGATCCTTGATTCTATGGACCTTCTCTGCCATGACGGTGGCATCTTCCATTAGTGCTGCTCCCTTTGCCCCTAGGTGAACTATCTCCACATGGATCTTGGAAGGGACCCTGGGATTTCCTAAACCATATTTTTCGACCACCTCATTGATTCCTAGAAAAGGCTTGTTGAGGAGTTGAAAAACACATGCCAACAGCAAACAGGGTTTTACCTTCCTGTTCACACCTAGAGAATGTGTCTTTCAACTTGGGGCCAAATAACAAACTTCCATCAAAGGGAGCATTGATGAAAGAAGCTTTGAAGGATTCTGTGAAGTCATGCAAGAGCATCCAGGTGTGCCTTCTAATGGAAATACCTGAACCCTCTGCCCTTGAGGTACCTTTTGCTGTGTGGAAATGAATTAGAAATGGACAGAAGGCAGCCAACTGCAAGGAACGGTGCTCTGTTCCTGAGGATGTGGTCCCAGAGAGGGATTTGGATAGTTCCTTTATCAAATCCCTCTGAAGTCTTGTAAAGTGTACTAGATAGTTCAGTGACCAGAGAGCAAAGGTTGCTGAAGCATGAACACACTCCCCAAATCTGTCCATCACCCTAGACTTCCTGTTGGGGGGGGTGGACAGAGGAACTTTGGTTCCACTATTTCATTCTTTTTGGTTGCCACTATGACCATACCATCAACAGACACTCCCTTATTCCAGAAAGGTCTGTCCTTAGGTGATGCCAGGATCCTGTCTGGTATCTTGGGGATTGGTTCACAAGTATCAGGTTCCTTCCACTCTCACCAAGAGACCTAATCAATCAGCTCATCAGCAGGAGGAATCATCTAGGATGTAGACAGGTCAGCATCAAAAGCCTCAAGGAATACCAACTCCTCTTGGGAAAGGTTATCTGGAGACCAACCCTCCCTTTGCTTTAGGAGTTCCAGAATGTCTCTAAATGAGACCTCATCAGGTGGTGATCTTGGGGATCCTTCCCCCTCATCAAAGTCAGTATAGTCTGTGATAGACTCTTGAGGAGAGTCCAAGAGACTCCTTTTGCACTTTTTCTTCCTGAGAACCTGTTTTGTGTGATGTTCTGTAGAAGTGTTGGAAAAAATCATTATACCCTTTTGGGTATCCTAGAGACTAATTTGGGCTAGCTTTTCCTGTAGCAAAGATGACTGATGCTCAAGGCATAGAGATGAATGGGTTAGGGTAGTCAGAGATGAAGAAGGTAGATAAGTTTGGGATCTATGGATAGAAAATGGTCTCTCCACTACCTTGAATGCTGAATGGCTCTGAGAGAAAGAAGCCAATGTCTCCAAAAGAAATTGCTTATGGGCCATAAGCTCTCTCCTCCCCAAAGGCACAGCACTCAAAGAGGGAGTCAGAGCCAAGTTATACAAAGCTAAGACTCCAAGAGGAAGAGACAGCTCCAACAACTTCTAAGTCAACACCAACACCTTGGATCCAGCACGAATGCTATGGCTCCAAGAGTCATCCAGCTCTGAGGCACATGGAGCTGGTCCACTCAGAGATACTACCAGAGTTGAAGATACCAGCATCTTTGAATCCGATGAGAACAACTCCAGAATCTCAGGTTCTGACAAAACTAATACCATAAAAATTCAAAAAACAAAAAACAAACTGGTGAAAAAACCACCCTTGCAGGTCCAGTGCCTTTAAACTCCTGGATTTAGATAGATGTGTACAAAGTTCTTTATAATCCACAGGTTATGTTGTAAACAAGAACGCCAATAAATGAAAAAAAAACAAATTGAAATTTTATTAAGCTTAAAAACAAGCTTTTCGTCGTCGCTCTGCACCAACTTCCTCAGAAAAACAAACTGCACCACACATTTGTCTCACTATAAATACATCACTACTCTACTCAAATGCGCCCCCTAGCGGCTCGCCTTTAAAAAGCACATAATTACACTTTGAAAATTTTTAACTAAGAAGCGGCCAAAATGTTCAACAATTTGGTATCTACTACTCATAGCTAACATCAATGCTGGTAAACCTATGATGCTCCAAATATTGAATTTTAAAGCCACCATAATTACATATAAATACAAATGATCAAATGTGTCAATAGCCACAAGAAAAATTATGATGTATTTTAAAAATAAGTATAAAAGTGGAAAGAAAATTCCCACAAGTGTTGATATAAACAATAAATAGTGAACACAGAAATGAAATAAAAAATGGTAAAACCCAAAAATATGTTCCCAGATGGCATTCAGTCACTACTCCAGGGGACTTCACCTCACTAGGCTTCTCAATTTGAGAAAGCAACTGATGGAAAGCATACTGTTAAGTCAAGGTAAATGGTAAGCTTCCAACTTAAGTTGCCACATCAACTCCTTGCATTCAAGTCTTAAAGAATCGGGTCCCCACATAAACTCTTGGTTTAGCTGATCGATGACTGTAAATGAAAATTCATGACCTGGATTATCTAATATATGTTTGGCCAGAGCGTTGTCAACCTTCCCCTTCCTGATGGCATATAAGTGCTCGTATACTCATTCCTGTAGTTTCCTATCAGTCTTGCCGATGTAGAAACCTGGGCAGACTGAACACTGGGCTAAATATACCACCCGATTACTGGCACAATTGAATCTTCCTTGTATGAGATATTTCTTATCCCTGATGGAAAAAGCTGAACTTGCTTTAATGTATCTGCAGTACCTGCACATGTTACATTTGAACATCCCAAATCTGGGGGAGACACCAGCAACTTTGGACTCCAGGATGTTTTTGATGTTAAGGCCCCTCCTGAAAGTAACCTTAGGGGGCGATAATAGTCCAAATGTTCCTATTGACTCGGTGGTTAATAAGCGCCAATTTTTATTTATAATGGACACAATGTCCATTGCATCCAAGATGAATGAAATTACAAAAGAACAATTGAAAGTATCAGACTCACTGGCGAGGCAAGGTAAACATAAAGACCCATCCTCCATATTCCCCAAAAATGGGACGGAAGTGGCCATTGGCCCTCTTCCCCTGCACTTCCAAACTCAATTCTGCGACAAAATCGGAGGAGTACCCACTGCTGACGAACATTCCAAAGATGAACTTGCACTCCTCGTGAAATTTCTTGTCTTCTGATGTCATACGGGCTGCTCGAACAAATTGGTCTTTCACGATAGCCCTCTTTTGGTGTAATGGGTGTTCGCTGTCAAAATGTAGATAAGAATTAGAGAAAGTTGGCTTCCAATGTATGCTGGCCATGAAGTGATTTAGGCTCCTATCTTTCTCTAGTTCCACGTCCAAATAAGTAATCTTGTCAATGGCAAACTCAGATGTGAATTTCAAAAATTCTGTGGAGCCATTAAAAAATGACACCAAGTTATTAACATCATCTAGAGTACCATTGAAGATGACAAAAATGTCATCCAAAAACCTAGTGTATAATGCTACTTTCTCTTGGACCAAAGTATTAGATAAAACAAACACCCTCTCCCAGTGGGCCATAACTAAATTGGCCACACTGGCTCAACAGGGCGATCCCATAGGGGCCCCAATCAATTGGTGGAACCACCGGTTATTGAATGTAAAAAAGTTGCTGGTAAGAATAACCTCCAAAAGTTCGCTGACCATTGTAACTTCTTCTGCAGGAGCATGGTGAAAAACCATTTCCAATTGGATCCACTCAACTGCCTCCAAATGGGGGGTAGATGAGTACAGGTCAACAACGTCAATGGTCAAGAGAATACAATCAGCATTAAATGGAACAGAACCCACTTTTTCCAAAAATGCCCAAGAATCTCTCGAAATGTATTGAACTCTGTCCACATACTTCTTGAGAATCTCATCCACCACCTTGGCTGCTGCATACGTAATGCTTCCTCTGGCACTGACCAGTTGCCGCATAGGTGGATCATAGATGTTCTTGTGTATCTTGGGGTTCCCAAACAAGACTGGAATTTTAGGTGATGCCACAGAAACAAAATTATATACGTCCACATCAATAACACCATTGATGAACATCTCCTCGAAAAATTACCAGATGTGGCACAAGCTAAGATTCAATTCATTCTTAGAAACCTCCTGGTAAGTATCAGAAGATAAGATAGCCAACATCCTGTCATTGTAGTCATTCATATCCATAGCCACCAATCCCCCTCCCTTGTCGGGTTGCATAAGTCTAACTGATGCAAACCTGAATGCCTCTAACAAGGCCCTCTCTTCCTTAGTAATATTAAAATGAGCCTGGCGCCTTGAATTGAGGAGGTGGCAGATGTCAAGATCACACAATTGCTCGAAAATTCCGACAGCTGGGAGTAATGGCAGATTAAAAGTACTTGGTATGTGGTAAGGGTTCTTGCGTTTTTGGGAATCACCCAACAACAGTGACAGGTTCAACTTTCTCACAAAAAGTTTCAGGTCCAATACAGTCCTCCCAACACCAGCTCTACAGGAGGGTACAAAAGTTAATCCTTTAGCCAAAGCATCCACCAAAGGTTGAGAAAAAACAAACTGTGAAAAATTGTAAATTTTAAAGTCTTTACCCGTATTGTAAAGTATTTCCAAAGGTTGCGTTGGGGATACTAAAGGAATAGCTAGGCCATGATCTCTCAGTTCCTCCTGGTTTTGTATTTGTTCCTCGTCATCCGACCCAACTGTGGCTGGGGGGATGAGGCTCGGACTTGAAAATTTTCGTCATAGTTGTCAAGAGTCTGCTCTTCCTGGCTCGCACCCGACCCAATACTCATAACACATTCCGTTGAAATTCTCTGGTTTGTTCGCCTCAATGGGGATCCATTCTCCGGTTCACATGGGTTCATAGGTTGGCCATTAGTCTCGGGGCCAGATAGCAACCCCATGGTGTTTCTGCTATTCTCTAGAAAATTCCCTTGAGATTTAGGGGGTTTAGGGTTGGCTACCCCCTCTTTATAGGCTTTTATGTCCCTCTGGAGTTTCTTTACTTTAATTATAGTGGTCTTGAAAATGTGTTGGTCGATACTGGTAAAGACTCTTTCGTATTCATAACGATATCTGAAAAAATGAGTATCTGATTTAATTTCCTCATCTAAGTTGGAAAGTTCCATGGTTAATTGATTAATAACTTCCTGATAGTGGGTGCAGATTAATTTGATCAATTCATTCCCATGTCTATCAAAAAGTGCCAAGAGGTCAAGGTAGAATTTCGACCCATCTTCCAAACCTGTAGGGTACTGCCACGAGCGAAGCCCCTTCGGAACAATCTTCGCACGTCAGCATTCCCCAAAGTAGGATACCTCAAGTTGTAACTTCCTTAACCTCAGTAATTTTTGGTCAAAATTGTTGAGCTTAGTAGGTAAATCGAACAATCTTTCAGTTTGAATATCAATATTGCCAATGTCTTCCCCAGTAGGAAAACTGAAGGGGTGATTCAACCAATTGTTCAAGTTTAATTCAACACAGCCCCTCCTCGGTGCCTCCGTTTCACCGAGAATAGCTGGAGAGGCTCCAATAGTCTCACCTGAACTTGTCTCCCAAAATGCCCTTAGGCTTACCGCTGCTATCGGTATTATGTAAAGCTTTGTTGCCGATGGTAACAACTATCAAGTCAGTTCCGGTTCCACTAGCTGGTAACAAAGCTGGAGTTTCCGTCGATAATTCCCTGGAGGGGCGCACCGTTGGACTCAAAGAACTGCTTTGTGAAAGCCCATCAATTCGCTGTGAAAGATGATCCACTTTCTCAGTTAGGAGGTTAATAAGTATAGTTAAGCCGCCTGAGTCTGAAGTGCCACTGGCTTCCTGCATGGTGGAAGACATAAGTCTTCTAAAAATTCAAAAAACAAAAAACAAACTGGTGAAAAAACCACCATTGCAGGTCCAGTGCCTTTAAACTCCTGGATTCAGATAGATGTGTGCAAAGTTCTTTATAATCCACAGGTTATGTTGTAAACAAGAACGCCAATAAACGAAAAAAACAAATTGAAATTTTATTTAGCTTAAAAACAAGCTTTTCGTTGGCGCTCTGCACCAACTTCCTCAGAAAAACAAACTGCACCACACATTTGTCTCACTATAAATACATCACTACTCCACTCAAATGCGCCCCACTAGCGGCTCCCCTTTAAAAAGCCATAATTACACTTTGAAAATTTTTAACTAAGAAGCGGACAAAATGTTCAACAATTTGGTATCTACTACTCATACCTACCATCAATGCTGGTAAACCTATGATTTCCAAATATTGAATTTTAAAGCCACCATAATTACATATAAATACAAATGATCAAATGTGTCAATAGCCACAAGAAAAATTATGATGTATTTTAAAAATAAGTATAAAAGTGAAAAGAAAATTCACACAAGTGTTAATATAAACAATAAATAGTGAACACAGAAATGAAATAAAAAATGGTAAAACCCAAAAATATGTTCCCAGATGGTATTAAGTCACTCCAGGGGACTTCACCTCACTAGGCTTCTCAATTTGAGAAAGCAACTGATGGAAAGCATACTGTTAAGTCCAGGTAAATGGTAAGCTTCCAACTTAAGTTGCCACATCAACTCCTTGCATTCAAGTCTTAAAGAATCGGGTCCCCACATAAACTCTGGGTTTAGCTGATCGATTACTGTAAATGAAAATTCGTGACCTGGATTATCTAATATATGTTTGGCCAGAGCATTGTCGACCTTCCCCTTCCTGATGGCATATAAGTGCTCGTATACTCGTTCCTGTAGTTTCCTATCAGTCTTGCCGATGTAGAAACCTGGGCAGACCGAACACTGGGCTAAATATACCACCCAATTACTGGCACAATTGAATCTTCCTTGTATGAGATATTTCTTATCCCTGATGGAAAAAGCTGAACTTGCTTTAATGTATCTGCAGTACCTGCACATGTTACATCTGAACATCCCAGATCTGGGGGAGGCACCAGCAACTTTGGACTCCAGGATGTTTTTGATGTTAAGGCCCCTCCTGAAAGTAACCTTAGGGGGCAATAATAGTCCAAATGCTCCTATTGACTCAGTAGTTAATAAGCGTCAATTTTTCTTTATAATGGACACAATGTCCATTGCATCCAAGTTGAATGAAATTACAAAAGAACAATTGAAAGTATCAGACTCACTGGCAAGGCGAGGTAAACATAAAGACCCATCCTCCATATTCCCCAAAATGGGGCGGTAGTGGCCATTGGCCCTCTTCCCCTGCACTTCCAAACTCAATTCTGCGACAAAATCGGCAGGGTACCCTCTGCTGACGAACATGCCAAAGATGAACTTGCACTCCTCGTGAAATTTCTTGTCTTCTGATGTCATATGGGCTGCTCGAACAAATTGGCCTTTCACGATAGCCATCTTTTGGTGTAATGGGTGTCTGCTGTCAAAATGTAGATAAGAATTCGAGAAAGTCGGCTTCCGATGTATGCTGGCCACAAAGCGATTTAGGCTCCTATCTTTCCTCTAGTTCCACGTCCAAGTAAGCAATCTTGTCAATGGCAAACTCAGATGTGAATTTCAAAATTCTGTTGAGCCGTTAAAAAACGACACCAAGTTATTAACATCATCTAGAGTACCACTGAAGATGACAAAAATGTCATCCAAAAACCTATGACCATACCATCAACCGACACTCCCTTATTCCAGAAAGGTCTGTCCTTAGGTGATGCCAGGATCCTGTCTGGTATCTTGGGGATTGGTTCACAAGTATCAGGTTCCTTCCACTCCCACCAAGAGACCTAATCAATCAGCTCATCAGCAGGAGGAATCATCTAGGATGTAGACAGGCCAGCATCAAAAGCCTCAAGGAATACCAACTCCTCTTGGGAAAGGTTATCTGGAGACCAACCATCCCTTTGCTTTAGGAGTTCCAGAATGTCTCTAAATGAGACCTCATCAGGTGGTGATCTTGGGGATCCTTCCCCCTCATCAAAGTCAGTATCGTCTGTGATAGACTCTTGAGGAGAGTCCAAGAGACTCCTTTTGCACTTTTTCTTCCTGAGAACCTGTTTTGTGTGATGTTCTGTAGAGGTGTTGGAAAAAATCATTATACCCTTTTGGGTATCCTAGAGACTAATTTGGGCTAGCTGTTCCTGTAGCAAAGATGACTGATGCTCAAGGCATAGAGATGAATGGGTTAGGGTAGTCAGAGATGAAGAAGGTAGAGAAGTTTGGGATCTATTGATAGAAAATGGTCTCTCCACTACCTTGAATGCTGAATAGCTCTGAGAGAAAGAAACCAACGTCTCCAAAAGAAATTGCTTATGGGCCATAAGCTCTCTCCTCCCTGAAGGCACAGCACTCAAAGAGGGAGTCAGAGCCAAGATATACAAAGCTAAGATTCCAAGAGGAAGAGAGAGACAGCTCAAACAACTTCTAAGTCAGCACCAACACCTTGGATCCAGCACGAATGCTATGGCTCCAAGAGTCATCCAGCTCTGAGGCACATGGAGCCGGTCCACTCAGAGATACTACCAGAGTTGAAGATACCAGCATCTTTGAATCCGATGAGAACAACTCCAGAATCTCAGGTTCTGACAAAACTAATACCATAGGTCAGATCAGAGAAGGAGCGAGCAATTGGGGCCGGTGTACTAATAAGGGTCTCCGGACCTGAGAGGGTTGGAACCAGAAGGACCCCCATTTGTATCTGGGTGGAGAGAAACTTCTTCATCATTCTGTCCATGTCAGTTTCAGTCAAACTTTTGGAAGAGTGGGTCAAGGATGCTGTTAAGCATGGTCTAGATTGATGGTGTCTTTGGAAAGCGTTCCAAAAAAGGAGAGGGCAATCTGGATGTAATTGGACCTGGAGCCAAGCATGGTGATTGACTCCAAGGAGATTTCTCCTTTCTGGTTTTTGGATCTAAGGATCTAGGATGTGAAGTCTTAGCCAGTTTCTTGGGAGGTTCTGAACCTAGAGCCGATGAAGTAGTTGGTTCCAGGGAACACTTCCTATGGTCCTTTTTTTCTGTACTGTTGGAGGTTTGAGCCCCAGAAGATGCTGTTGAAGTAGATTTAGAAGGCAGAAAGCCTCTGATAATCAACTTATTCCAGCTATCTATAAAGGCCATAGGGTTAAAACCATTACATATGTCACAACTGGTCTCAAGATGTGAAGGGTCTAAACAATAAATGCACTTAGTATGCACATCAGATAAAGGGATTTTGTGGCCAGAGGAATAAATTTCTCAGACATTATCACAAAGGAAGGAATTAGAAATAAAGATATTTTTAAAGGAATACAATTTTTTAAGGAATGCAAAAGGGTAAGTGCAAACTATTAAATATCAACAATGGTTTTAAAGATGTACTTAAAGTATGGAAAAAATAATTACCAACATTGGTAAAAGTCAGAGAACACAAGTACTTGAAAATATTATTGGCTCCAGATCCAGTTACATCCAGATTGCCCTCTCCTTTTTTGGAATGCTCTTCAAAGACACCATCACTCTAGACCTTCCTTAACAGCATCCTTGAAACAGGGAGAAAGCACAATAGGAGATCTAAAAGAAGTTATAGCAATAAAATTAAAGAAAAAGACTCAAAGTACCCAAAAAACACTACTAACTTGACAGCAGAAGCAGTGACCACATCTGAACTCTAAGGCAACAAACGAGATTTGTGGTATGTTAGGGACTTGGACATTATGGGAAAGGGAGAAGCTAAAGAGCTTTCAGTGATTCACGAGCTAGTAGGAGCGGCAGAGTCAGATCCCAGGATTAAATCCGAATCCAAGAGTTGAGGAAGAAATGAAAATTGACAACATCAGATTCTGTTTTTCTGTGTTTTTATGGACCATAAACAGCCCACAGAAGTTACCTTCTATATACTGAGTAACCATCCTGACAACTTCAGTGAGAAAACAGGACAAAGTATATGTTAAAACAGTGCTATGCCTGTGTGGCAGATATCGTACCAGCAGTTACCAAAAAAAAGAAGGACTTGCTTTAGTTAGAATTTCCACTGATCTCAAGCAATATCAAGCTACTGTGCACTCCCACCTAAAAGGCAGGACTGCACATAGACATTTTAACCAATTTCCTACTAATCAGTGACACTGCTTGTACTCTGTATGTGTGATAGAAGCTTTGACTGAAGGCTGCCTATCCTGTTTCCTTTGTAAAAATAGTCTAAAGCACCAGCAAGTTAACAATGTGTGTAGTGGGGTTCAGTCCATAAATATAAAGGCTATAATAGAAGAACTGTGTTCAAACTCACTCATATTTCCAGGTTAATAGAATCAATGCCCCTTCTGGATTTTACTGAAGCCCCAGAAAGACATTTCGGGTCTATATCATATTATCAAATGGGCAGTTCCGCAAACCTCCATTTGTTGAACTGACAACATCAAATGTTCACTTAAGTGAAAGTGAACATCAACGAGGATCTAACTGAATGTTCACTTAAGTGAAAGTGAACATCAGCAAGGATCTAAAACAGGGAATGGCATTACTTGGCCAACATTGTCAACATCAGGAAATTGCCCTTTTCCCCATTGTAGTGTGATCTTGGAGTTGGTATATATAAGTAGGGGGGTGTGGGGGCCGCAGCTGGGTGGATTTTACATACTGCAGTATGTGTGACAGTTGCAATGTTGGCCAAGTAATGGCATTCCCTGTTTTAGATCCTTGCTGATGTTCACTTTTACTTAAATTAACATTTCCTGTTGTCAGTTCGACAAACAAAGGTTTGTGGAACTGACCATTCGATAATATGACATAGACCCAGCCATTTTGTAGGAATTATTTCTTACTGAGTCATTTCTTCAACTGCAAAATATTGCTGGTAGAAGGTATGAAGATATAGTCTAATGTATTCACTTCTCTTGATGAGAGTTTACAGCTGTTTGTGGATAAATGGAAAGGTGGTTACAATCATCAATAGTAATATGACCATTAGGATTCTGATTCTTCACGCTTATGTACTGTGGAATGTTGATTATTAGCGCATATAGAGATCTGGGGCAAAACCTGTAGTTCGATATCTACACAGTATGAGTCAGGTAATCCAATACATTTGTTTGTAATCTGTTTCTTGAATTAGCAGCACAGGTGATAAGCTTAAAGCCAAAGGAATGTCTGTACATCTTTAATTACTATCTTATAATATAGTGCACCACAATATCATGGTTGTATATTTCTTATGCATTGTATTTTTAATGCCTATGTCTTAGACACATTCCAAGATGCACAGGGATATTGTGCTTTTTACACTGTGTACAGATGGACTTTGCACTTTCGAGGATTAACTTGATGTTTACAGGCATGTGCTGTTACTGTTGTTACCCAAGCAACACATCTTGACTTACAGAATGGAAAATGTAACTAAAACAATTGGTTGCATTGTTCTTCAGATTTTAGTAATATATGAGGTTATTCACAAAAGCACATGACGTGCTTCTGAAAAAAAGTAGATATAGAAAGCAGTTCCAATGCAGCTGATGGTAACATGCAGTCCTGAGCAGCAGGATTGATCTACCTGTGTGTTTAAGGTAGAGCCATTATGACATGACAACTTTCAGCATACAGAAACAAGTGATGCTCAGTCCACTATGGACAAAACACTGGATAACCTATCTTAGAATAAGTTAAACAATTCCCACAGGATAGCTGCTTTGTTGTAATAAATTATCTTGCGTCTGTAGATGCACTTCTATATGCTTTTTTAATTAAAAGATCTTTCTAATAATTTGGGGAGGGACAGAATTCATGGTCCAGGAGTTTTATTCAGAAAGTAAACAATTTATCAACAGTAAAGCAATTCATATCTAGATATATATGATGCATTTTGAGAGGGATGATACTTCATATTCAGTGCTTGCTGGCAACAAGTTTTCCTCAGACAAAATTGAGTGTACAAATTAGAACTGCAGAACTGTGACATGCTTTGGAGTGGATTATGTATGCTACAGTAATGGAAGCCTTGGCTATTACTTAAAATTCAGGTTAACTATGAATTGTTTCATAGAGATGCATCAAGCTAAGCATCTGTGGATACCTGTTTACCTCCTTAATCATATGGAATCAAAGTTACAGAGAACAGTGATGTAGAGGAAAAGAAAAAATAACCGGATAACAGTTAATGTTAGTGGCTTTTACCTAGCTATATTGCTTTGCAAAGGATCAGCTTGCAATTTTTTGAGGCTCAGTATGGGTACAGTTTGCAATGGTTCAGCTTTTCAGTCATATTCCCACATACTACAGGGGAACAATTTCTCACATTGTTTTCTGGTATACACCATTCCCTCTAACTAGGTGCAGTGATCTAGTGCTCACTGAATACAGTTTAATTCATGGAATTTCCACCTATGAGAATAACTGGTGCTGTAACAAAACCAGCAGAATGAATTCAAATGGGATTGTCCTAAAGCTGGGTGAAACTGCTTGCAACCAGAAAGAACTGTGCACCTGTGAAGTAGGTAACGCTGACAGAGCAAAAATATGTTTATGTATATATATATATATATATATATATATATATATATATATATATATATATATATATACACAATAAAGGCTCATGACTATTCAAAAATGACACAGTGACTGGATAGCCCAACTAGCATGCTTGTTGTAAAGCTAGCACATATGAACAGGAAAAAGTCTGACCACTGAAGTACCTTTCAGCAGCCAAACTTTCTATTGGCATATGCTGAGGGACAGAGAAAAAAATATTAAAAAAGTCAGGTAAGTTCTGCAAAACTAAACAGAAACTTACTTGATTTTCTTATATTTTTGTGCTGTCCATCATAAAGCTCTATTTTTGAAACAGTTTAAAAAAACAGCAGCAGAGATTCTGTTTTCTCTGTCACATTTCCTGCATTGCACTGATGTACTGTACAAGCATGGGAACATAAGTCCAATATGTATGCATGCATAGTAAATCAGTTTAGGGAAGCAAACACAGAAGAAGACTGAAGTGGACTTATACATAGACAATATTTAAGAAATGTAAGCAATTTCTTTCTTAAATAATGTAATTGCATAATAGTAATAATCCACTCCTGTTTGTGGGTATATCAGGATTTACCCACAGTTGCCTTTGTTTAGTCTCTCAGGCTTCGCCCTCATGATCAAACAACACCATCCATGGGTAAATCCTGATGTACCCACTGACAGTCATGGATTATTGCTTTATACAGTAAACTCTCAGTTAACCGGAACTCAAGCAACCAGTAAACAAAATATTGAAGAAATACAGTACAATTTTCATGTGTTGCACTTTCTGTTTTCCCCCCTGCAGAAACATACCTTATATTTTCAGAGTTTTAGAGTTTTAAAAAGCAAGATAGGAATAAATTCCTTCTCTCCCCAACCTGAGAACAAGTAAAACCAAACAATAGTATAGGGCACAGTATTAGTCAAGCCTATTTTATAGTAACTCTCAAGCAACCAGAAACTACAGTTATCCGGCATCTATCAATCCCCATGGGTGCTGGTTAACTGAGAGTTTACTATATATATATATATATATATATATATATATATATATATATATATATATATATATATATATATATATATATATATATATATATATCTATATATATATATATATATATATATATATATGGGTCTATTTCACTTCACCAAAATCCCATTTCACTGAAATTTACTTCACTGAGACCAAATCACCTAAAGTTCACAACACTGAAAACTTCATTTCAGTGAATCTCATTTCACTGACAGCTTACAATGCTACATTTCGCAAGACTAAATGGGAAACCATAGACAAACAAACTCACAAAACTAAAGCCTACCTCTTTCCACAACTTAAAAATGACTTATTTATCCTCTTAACAGAAACCAGACAATATAAATCCAAACTAAGTGGAGGGCTACGCCTCACACCCCCCACGTGGAAGGCTGTGCCCCCCAACCCCCTAACTATATATATTAACTCCAGGTCGCACTACAGTGGGGATAAGGACATATATCCTTTACTTGCCTCACAGTACTCTACACACTGCCACATCAAGTCTATAGCTTACAATTCAGTGAAATGAATGTTCAGTAATTTGACCTTTAGGTGATATGGTCTCAGTGAAATGAATGTCAGTGAAATGGGATTTCAGTCAAGTGAAGTAGACCCACACACACATATATATATATATATATATATATATATATATATATATATGTGTATATATATATATATATATATATATATATATATATATATATACACACACACACACACACACACACACACACACACACACACACACACACACACACACACACACACACACATGGGTTAAAACAAGTTATCAAATGGCAACTTGTCGAACCCAGAAAACCACCAGGACATCTGATCGAGCATGCTAGCAGTTTGTTCTTTGTGAGATTAATGTACTGTGGGGATCGGGAAATTTGTTACTTCCCCATTGTAGTGTGGTCTCATATTTTGTATATATAATTAGTAGGGGTACAGGAGGCTTGCCCCCTGCAAAAAACAAGGTTTGTTCTTTTCTTTTTTTTTTTTTTTTTTTTGTAATCGGCTGCTGATTGTCAAGTTGTGCTTGATCAGCTACCATTGGTCAGACTGCAGTTACAATGAATTGTCAGACATCCATACATCTACACACACACACACACACACACACACACACACACACACACACACACACACACACACACAGACACATGACCCATTCCGAATGATTATCCTTCTCATTGCCCTTGTGTGCTGCATAATTTACATAAAATTATATTCTCTGTTTACTCACATAAGGTAGTAAAAAATGAAACAGTAAAATAGTGACTCAGGGAGCTGTCTGTGTAGTTAAAGTGGTTGTTTGCTAAAGGATTATAATAAATTCACTTGATTATGTATATATCACACCCAGGGGCTCTTCTGCACAACTATGAATAAACGGTACAGTTGCTTTTAATGAAATTGAAAGTGTCCTGTGCAGAGATATCGTCGCTGGAACTTTTACTATCTGGTATTCTCTTGTGCAGGCCTGCTCCTTTCCCTGCTATCTTAATAAGCCCTTGGGAGCCAGTGAGATTCAAACCATGGAGGTAATGCCACTAATTCTATGAACAGTAAAGTAGAAAACAAGAGCAGATTGCCATGAATGCTAAGAAATGGACTCACAGTAAGACTGCAACAGATATCAATACTACAGAAGTAACTTTAAATTATAAAGGGGATTTAAAAAGCAGGAGAATGAAAAGAAGCTAGACAAAAATCCAACAGGAAATCTGGCCAAGTGGGGATACACAGCACATAAGAAGTGAGCGCAGGTAATAAGACTTGAAAAGGATTAGATTGCAGCCCCAAAAGATAAAATAACCTTATGGAACATATATTGTCACCAACAAGCCTGCACCTGCTTGGGCTCAGTTTAATATTTCAGGTTGTTTGTGCTACACCTTCCTGAGGTTGCGTTTTAACCTCATTAAAACAATGTGAATGCTAAACAAACTGGATAAGATTACATTTTGGATAAAGTCATATTTCTCCACAATTTTGACAATGAGCTGCTATCTGGGCATTCATCATGCTGCAGCCCTACGCCTGTGCTTTGAATAAACAGAAATCTGTATTACCTGAACTTTAAAACACAGGAAGGTGTGTTTATTAGTTAATGCAGATTAAACATTGAATTAGAAGCCGAAGAGGAAAAGGGGATTTCCTGAAAGTAACTCAATACAGCATGTGAAGTGCAAACATAAAAGAACACTGTAAGTAGTTCAAAACACCCTTTATCTGTAAAAAAAATAAATGTTTAACTATAAATACAATACAAACTTACTTGTTAAGGTCTGTAGACTATAAACGTGTTATAGGTGAGTAAATACCACTTTTAAGGATTGTAGGCTATAAATGTGTGATGGATAACTAACACAGCATTAAGGTGTGTAGGTTTGAATGTGTTATGGAAGACCAACACAGTTTTTAATGACTGTAGGTTTGAATGTGTGATATATGACTAACACAGCTTTTAAGGTGAGTAGGTTTGATTGTGTAATGAATTAGTAACACAACTTTTAAGGTGTGTAGGTCTGAAAGCATAATGGATGATTAACACAGCTTTTAAGGATAGTAGGCAATGAATGTATAACAGATGACAAGTACAGCTTTTAAGGTGTGTGGGTTTAAATGTTTGATAGATGACTAACACAGCTTTTAAGGTGTGTGAGTTTGTGTGTGTGTGATGGATGACTAATGCAGCTTTTAACGTGTGTAGTTTTGAATGTGTGACGGATGACTTAACACAGCATAGATTTTAATGTGTAATGGGCAACTAACATAGCTTTTAGGGATTGTAGGCTATAAATGTTTGATGGATGACTAGCACAGCTTTTGAGGTGTATAGGCTTGAATGTGGGATGGATGGCAAACACAACCTTGAAGGATTGTAGGTTTGAATGTGTGATGGATGACTAACACAGCTTCTAAGGCATGTGGGTTTGAATGTGTAATGGATAACTAACACAGTTTTAATGTGTCGGTTTTATTGTGTGATGGATTAGTAACACAGCTTTTAAGGTGTGCAGGTTTGAATGTGTAATGGGTGTCTAATGCAGCTTTTAAGGACTGTAGGCTATAAATGTGTAACGGGTGACTAACACAACTTTTAAGATGTGTGGATAAGAATGTGTAATGGATGACTAACACAGCTTTTAAGGTGTGTGGGTCTGAATGCATGATGGATGATTAACACAGCTTTTAAAGCATGCAGGTTTGAAACTGTGATGGATGGATAACACAGCTTTTAAGGCATGCATTTCTGAGTGTGTCGTATGACTAGCATAACTTTTAAGGACTGTGGATTTAAATGTGTGTGATGGATAACTAACACAGTTTTTAAGGTGTGTAGGTTTGAATGTGTTATGAATAACTAACACAGCTTTTAAGGTGTGTGGGTTTGAATCTGTGATGGATAAGTAACAGCTTTAAGGTGTAGAGGTTTGAATCTATGATGGCTGCCAGTGAAAGCAGTCATAACTGCTTCATACCTTCCCTCATTCAAATACCTGAAAATAAGTGCAAGTCATTCAGCAAAAATGCCTGGATGCTAAAGTCAGTTGTCTAAGACAGACTTTGGGATCTTATTTGATATGTTTTGGATGACAGAAAAAAAGTGTGTCAGTCACATTTAGGTTCTCTTGTGGGCATAAAAAGAGGAACAGATGACAGCATTTTGCAAAATAAATGCCATTAGTTCACTGGTACAATAGTATGTTGAGCTATATGTGACACTGGCTGTCCAGGCTAAAAATTAAGACCACCAATGACAGTGGACCAGCTAGGAGTGGTAAGACTGAATATTGGCAAAATTCCTCATCTTACCAGGCAGAGGAGAGCAAGGTTCTCTGGAGACACTTCTGATGTCAAGCATAGGCTACAGTATTTACTATGCAGCTGCAAGTGTGTGTAGGGGAGATAACTATGGTGCACCATCTGCAACAGCATGTGCAGAAGCAAACATGCAGCAGTAGCATGGCTTTACAAGTTTTGTCTTCATATATAGAGTTTTGTCCAAAAAACACCCCCTCACAGCCACAATTTGATGATTGTCATTTATTCTCCCAATACAGATGTTTCCTTGGACTGAAAGGAAGGGACAACATGAATTAGTAAATCCTTGTTTAGAGTTGAAAGGCTTTATTATGAGGCTGAATGTAAATGGGGAAGGAATGCATTGAGGAATAGTTGTTTCACACAAACTGTGGTGGATACCAGCTCATCTCAAAAGTAGATGTCTTAAAAGCAAACATGATGAGGGATTTCAAAGAGTTGGCCCAAAATAACTCTAGCAATTGGAAGAGCAGAGTGACAAAGATGAGCTGGTATCCACAAAGAGAGAGAGAGATAGAAGCATGAAGTAAAAAGGAGGTTTTATACATCTCACAATCTTTGTCGGATGTCTGTATCTGTGAATTTGTTTGCTTGGCTAACTGCTGCCTGTTTAAATATGCAATGTGTTCATCTGCTCCCCTTATTCCCAGATACTCACTTTACATAACTTATTATTCAAAATGTGTAGCTATATCACCAAGATATGACTGATATTAGAGGCTGAGGTGACCATTCTTACTTATAATGATGTAGGTACAAGCATGTAGTTTGTGAGAGGATATGTTGGTTTCCTTCAAGTAAACTGATCCAACTATGTTACTATATTTACTGTTATTGTATACTCACATGCTGCCATGTCCATTCATTTTTTTACTGACCATCTTTGCTTTATCCATTTTGACACTCTCATTTGTGTGATACATATTTTCTACTGGTTTACTATATCACATCCATCAGCAGTACAAATATATTTGTGACTGCATCATGGCCATAATAGTGACATACTCAGTTGGTATGCTTTTGTACAGATCATATCATTGAGGCTGAACAATATGAGAGCAACAGAAGCTATAACTAACCACAGACTGGCCTAAAGAAGGGGAGAATCTTTAGCTGGGATGGAAAAAAAAGGAAAGGCATAGCTTCCTAAAGGAACGGAGGGATAGAGTTTCATATATGATGTCCTCAGAAAGCATCATTGGCTGCTGTAAGTGATAATCTGGTATGCTCAAGTGATAACAAGGAAGAAAAAGATGAGGCTTTAAAATGACAGAAGCGGAGGATAGCTATTTAAATCAACCCCAGGGTTCTCATCACATTATAGTGAAACAGTCTTTGCGATGCATTTCACATTCGCCTTATGTTTTACTGTATGGCCTACCCATTGTTGTAGAGACATATTTCTAGATGTCTTGCTGGTGGCTCAGATTCAAAGTCAGGCCTGAAAATCAGTTTCACCAGTTAACAAAGTATTGTACTCTTTTTCTATGGGGAAATAGTTGTATTTTTGTTTTGTGACACCATAACTACAGGATAGTGGACTGTGTTTGCTGTGACATAGTGAACTCACTTGACCCATCATACAAAAAAAAAAAAAAAAGAAACAGAGTCCAAGGTTTCTGCCCCTTCTGGAACATTACCATGTCATGGTGAAGGGTTTTGTGTCGTTTATCTCAGTGAAGCTATCAACTATACCATATAGGTTCACCTATGACAGGCAGGCAGTTCTTGAAAGACCAGAATGAATATGATCGGTAATGGCAATATATTCCAATGTTTTTTTAACTAAGAAACAACTATGCACAAAAGCAACCAAAAACATATGAAAATGACACTAATGGATAACAACCTCAGGACTAAAAGTGCTCAACATAGCACTGGGGAAAAAACAAAGGACAAGCATAAGTAGAAAGGTTATGACATGGACCCATTAAAGCAAAGAGGGCATCCATCTGCTGACATCCTCAGATGCAAAGGGAAATATCAATGTTGAAAAGAATTACAAGCCTGGAACTTGGCATGGAAGAACTGTGGATCAAGACAGAACTGATATGGTTTAAAAATGCCAATAATAAGTACTGATGTCTTGGGAATTATTAATAAGCTAAAATGGACTGGAAAGGGTAATGCTGCATAATTTATTCATTAGATCTTCTACTCTGGGCTAGAGTCTTGCAAAAGGAATAGAAAAACCCTTATATTTAATAAAGATATCTCAAAATTAGTACTTGGTTGTAACCCAAACAATGAATGACTGTTGCTTAACAGAAGGAAGTCAACCACTTTTGTGAGGATCTAGAGCACCTTCCTGATATAGCACAAAAAAGGTATTACATTCACCATAGGTCATTAGAATACTAAAGTTTATTGTCAAATGGAGCTGAATATTGGCCAAGTTTGACCTTGGTGTATGAGATGAAGTGAAACATTGACAAATAGAATTCTGACAAAATAATTCACTGATCATAGCAAACACTTTCAATAGCCTAAAAGTTGATTTTATACACAGATATTGCCAGATGGTCTGTTGGCATTAAGCTGACTATATATTTTGCCGTCAAAGCAGCTGAGCTGACCATGACTTGGACCATCACTTTCTCACTGCAAAATTTAGAATCACATTAAAGAAAACAAGAAAAGTGGTAGGGCAAACTATACACAGGCTCAAGAATATTCCATATAAGTATGTAGTGGAGGTGAAAAACAGCTTTAAATGATTAGATCTGGTAGTCAGAGTACCTGAGGAACTATGGAGAGACACCTGGGATATTGTCCAGGAGAGGACAATAAAAATATTCCAAACAGAAAGAAGATTAAGGTGATAAAATGGCTGTCTATTATCTTAAGGCTTCAGAAATGACACAGAAAATAAGGACAGCAAAAGACAATGATGATAATAAACTCAATGCTGAGTTCCAGAAAATTGCAGTTTGTTTGTGTCTTTCAGCTTTTCCTGGTTAGGGGTCACCACAGCAGAACTCCAGTCTGCTAATGATTGGTAGTTGATTTTTACGTGCCGAGTTACCAGCCCTGACGCACAACCTTCAACGAAGGTACGCCCATTCACGCATGTCTCCACGCAGATGATGCTCTAGCTGAGAATCGAACCAGACAGCGTATTACTGTGGGACGACAACGCTACCGCAGCACCACCACCGCGGATCTAGTTCCAGAAAATTGCAGTAATTATGCATATTTAAACGAGCAGTGCAAAAAACTGCAAGAAGAAAATAGAAAGGGTAAGCCAAGAGATCCCTTCAGAAAGACTGATAATGTTAAGGAAAATATTCTTACAAAAATGGCAGTGATAAGGGCAAAGATGTGAGAGACCCAGCAGAAGACATTAGGAAGAGGTGGCAGGAATGTATATTACATAAGAAGGATTCTGCATGGTAAATATGATTATCTGTTCTTAGATCTTGAGCCAAATATTATTGACAATGCAGTAAAAAATGGTCTGTTGAAAGCCTAACTAATAAGAAAGTTACAGGAATTGATTACATTTATAACAGAATTGTTTGCAATCCTGCCAAATGATTCTGTTAGAGTTTTGCTCAAAGTTTTCCCGAAAATTTGGAAAATGCAACAACAGCAATACTATTGGATTAAAAAAGATCAATTTATATTTCAGACCTAAAAATAGCCAATGCTAGAGTGTGCTCAAGCGGGTCTATATTAAAAGCATGAAGGTGCACTTATCTGAATAAATAAACGCTGACACGACTTCATCAAACCAGGAAAACATTGATCGTCCTGAAGCGCGAAATCCAAAACGTCGAATTGTCATGGTTGGCCCTTCTTCGGTATAGCTCCGTAAGGTAAGTGTGCAATAGTTACGGACCTTAGGGTTAGGGTGCGGGTTAAGGTAAGTGCATAGATGGTAATGTATGTAAGATTTAGCGTAGGGTTAGAAGTAGGGTTTTGTTAAGTGTATGTGTGTGGATTATTTAGTTTGTTTGGGTATAGCTTCTTAAGGTAAGTGTGTGATAGTTATGGACCTTAGGGTTAGGATGTGGGTTAAGGTAAGTGCATACATGGTGGTATATGCAAGATTTAATGTAGGGTTAGAAGTAGGGTTTAGTTTAGGGTTAGAAATAGGGTTTTGGTTAGTGTGTGTATGTATGTGGCTTATTTAGTTTGTTTGGGTAGGTAGTATGTAGCGGGCGGTGGAGTGGGACACCTATAATGGTTCGAGTTTTTGAATTTCGCAGTTTAGGGTGTTCGGTATATCTGCGGTTTGAGGAATATGTGTCGGCGTTTCGGTATTTGGGTAAGTAAACCTTCATGCTTTTAATATAGACCCTGCTCTGACCACCTGCACTTGTTTAATAATCTAGACTCTTGTAATATAAAGAATGAATGCCAGACATACCATCTGATTTTAGAAGAGTTAGTCACCAGACAAGCTTCCATCTTTCACTGGATAATAGAAAAAACAAGAGAGTACCAGAAAATTTTTCATTGTGTGGACTCAAACAAATGTGGATAGCAGGTCACCTTATTTCTCTCCTCAGGTGTCTGTATGCAAACCAAGAAGCAATAGAAACAAATAAGGAATACCTGATCCATTCCCAATATTCACTAGATGACAGAGAAAATGAGAGTGCCAGGAAAAAAAAGTTCTGCTATTTTTTTACTGACTATGCTAAATTTGTGTACACATTTGCAAAGGGCATACCTTGACACCAGATTTCTCTATACATACCAAGAAGTAATAACAGAATCCACGGCACACAGGATCCGAACAAAGTGCTCCAGTTACCAACTGTAAAATAAATTCCTTTTAATTTTAGAACAGCAAGAGTTCTCAATACGTAGTCCAGTACAGCAAACACACAAAAATAAGCCAAGCGCTTTCACCTAGTAAATTACCAGGCTTTTTCAAGGCAAACAAAGCTGTCCATTCCAAAAAACTTTTAAATAACACCAGCAATCAGGTTAAAACTCCACCCATTAATTAAATAAACCTGGTGGTTGGTAGTGTTAAATTAAAAAGGTAGTAAATAGTAAAATGTATTTCTCCATACAAAAAAATGCATATTTTATATAAAACATAATTGTGACTGGGTTGGATAGTCCTAAGCAATTTAATGCAATATAAAATTCATTGTGTATATAAAATTATTACAATAAAATAAGGTAAATTCAATACCTACAGTACATTCATATGAGAACTACATTTCTGTCCCCAAACAAAATGCACTGAATAAAGACTAGGAAAAGGTTAGGTTACAACAAGAACTTAACATTCTAATTGGTCCACTGAGCTGTTTGTACAAAAAAAAATTGTACAAAACCTTGTCTAACCTTAACTGCCAGAACAGCTCACGATTCTCCAACCTAACTATGAGCACCAGTATGACATCACTAGATGTAAGGACACTAATGCTTTTTTTAAGCATTCCCAGGTATGTGAGAGGATGAACCTTAAATTTATGGTTTTGGAACAGGTGGTTCCTGACCCACGAGGGGGTAATTGGGAAGTTAGGTTGGAGAATCGTGAGCTGTTCTGGCAGTTAAGGTTAGATGCTTGTACCCCCCCTGGGATGAATGAGGCTTTAAATATTAACAGCATTTTGAAAATGAGAAGAGCACGTTTATAAAGCTGATTTAGTTTGACAATATTTTGTTCACTTTTTTTGTACAAACAGCTCAGTGGATCAATTAGAATGTTAAGTGAATCCACATATATATATATATATATATATATATATATATATATATATATATATATTTTTTTTTTTTTTTAACAGCTAGCACATGGAGTAGTTAAAGATCCATGCAGTACAAAGAATTAATCCAAAGTGTCTTATGGTGTCTGGAACATACAATAATCTGATTATGGTCATAGGCACAAGCATAATCCTCTGTGTTTGTGCATGTTTAGTAACTGTGATAGACCTGCTTTTAACTCTTAGAGTTCACTGAAAACTGGCACTACAGGGCAATCTATACAAGGTATATTCACACACACACACACACACATATGTGTGTATGTATATATATATATATATATATATATATATATATATATATGTGTGTGTGTGTGTGTGTGTGTGTGTGTGTGTGTGTGTGTGTGTGTGTATATATTTATATATATATATATATATATATATATATATTTATATATATATATATTTACATATATATATATATATATATATATATATATATATATATATATATATACTAACCAAAACAGGAAGGTCTCTGCTGAGGTGTAGCATTGTAGAAAAATTATGAAGAACACCAACACTACTTCCACCACAGCCAGGTCATAGCTTTTCTTTGTTCAATGTCGCTGTCAACTTTGTAAACCAAAGAAATCAGGAAGCGGTACTTAAGAACTCAAAAACTTTTATAAATAAAAAACAATATAAACAAAAATGGATGAGCGCTTTCGGGTCATTACAACCCTTCTTCAGATCAACTTGTTAAAACCACACTAAAATATTTAAATTACTATCAACCAGTCAGCAAATGTCCTCATTCCTTGTGCAATCAATTAAAATTCAAGGTTTCTTCACTGTTTTTAGCATGCATAATTAAACAGCTATTGGTTAAGTCTCGAAGCAATCAAGTCTCTTCTTAACTTCTTTGTATTCATCAGATGAGCAGTGAATCAATGAATATGGACTGTAAATATGAATAATGAAGGGTTGTAAGGACCTGAAAGCACTCATCTGTTTTTTTATATATATTGTTTTTTTATTTTTTTATTTTTTAAAGTTTTTGAGTTCTTAAATACTGCTTCCTGATTTCTTTGGTATACAAATTTGACAGCGACATTAAACAAAAAGGCTATGACCTGGCTGTGGTGGAAAGTGTTGGTGTTTTTTATATATATATATATATATATATATATATATATATATATATATATATATATATGTAGACTGAAATAACACTTTGCTGATATTTAAATGATCGAGACGAATCTGACGAAAACCCACTTTAATGAAATTTCAAACCATCGAAAGTCATAACACTGAAGAATCAACACTGAATATTAAACATATTTCCCAATACCCTATACAGTTTTACATTTAAACTCAAAAACTTACCTTTGTTGATGTTTTTGCAAGGGGGGCAAGCCACCCACACCCCCTGCAAATTCTATATTCTAATTCTGAGAGCGCACTATAGTGAGAAAAGGGCAAACACTGCAGCTGTTCTTATCCAGGATATTAGAAGTGGTGTTTCACATCTGGAGTTCAATCAACAAAAGTAGTTTTTGAATTTAAATTTAAAACTGTATAGATTATCGGGAAAGGTGGTTAATATCCGAAGTTGATTCTTTGGTGTTTTGACTTTCGATGGTTTAAAGTTTTGTTAAAGTAGGTTTTTGGCAAATTCGTCTCAGTCGTTTAAATGTCGGCAAAGTGTAATTTCAGTCTACTGAAGTAGACCCATATATGTGTGTGTGTGTGTATACATATATATATATATATATATATATATATAGATATATATATATATATATATATATATATATATATATATATATATATATCCACACACACGTGTGTGTGTGTGTGTGTGTGTGTGTGTGTGTGTATGTGTGTGTGTGTGTGTGTGTGTGTGTGTGTGTGAGTGTTTGGGGGGGGGGGCAACACAACTGTCTCCAAATGCTGTGTTTGTTTTTAATGACTGCTTTACACCCTCTCCTCTTCTGCATTTAAGACGTTGTACGTCTGGGTGCTTCATTCTCCCAGATACAGTTTACAAAAGTGTATTGCAGTTCACTGTAGGCAGTATAGCACAGAAATACTCACTGCTTGAATATCATTGGTTCAGGATTTACTGGCAAATGACAATATTTTCTCATAAGGGTGAATGGGACCTGTCATAGTTCTCAACTGCACAGATTGTTGCCTCTTATTTTTGTTCTGTTCTTCATAAAACTTGTGTTTCTCTGGCAAATTGTTGAGGTCTGAAATAACTAAATAAAGACATACATTTGAATTTCAGACTTCATATTCTTCAGAAAAATGCATGCACTTGCAAAAATTATTTTTTCTACTTTGTAAGAGCAATATTTAAAATATATCCCTGAGCTTGGGTTTCTGTTCCTTTATTATTTTTGGCTTTGTCTAGTTTTCTTGTGCTAAAAGGTTGAGAGGTATGGAGTAGGTACATTTTGCCAGGAATAGGTAAACCTTGCATTACCCTTGCTCTAGCATTAATGCCATGTATAATATACTGAATTTATTTAAAAAAGAAAGTTCTTTTATTTTTAAAATAACTGTAATATGTGATGGAACCCCTTCCTGTACATCACATACTGGAGTTATTTTAAATAATGGAGGGACAGACCCCCAAGATCAGGGATATATTTTTTAAATATTGTTGGTTTGCTTTGTCAAGTATTCTGTGCCTATAAACTATTTTAATTTTGCATATAAACAGATGCAGTAAAATGATAATGAAATCACAGTAATACCTGGAAACCTGTGGTTGTAATTCCTGGTATTCATCTTGTGAAACAGAAACTCATTTCTTTGAGAACTGTAATAAGTGTCCCTGCCTCTTATGTCTTCTACCTCAAAAGCACACTGGCACTCCAAAAACTAGGTAAACCTGGAAGCCTGTCTGCAGCACTATAACAGAAAGACATTACCCAAATCAGAATCATAGCTTAGTTGTGCTGTGATTACTTTTTTACCACAATGGGATAGCTGAGGTATACAAAGTCAATATGCAGTACAGAGTTGATTATCCAAACTAATTAGGATCTAGGGTAGTTCGGATAATCAAATTGTTCAGATAATCAAACATATAATTGAAGTGGATAAAAAACTTCTAAAGTCTTATTTTTTTTCTGCATGCAGGAATACATTTTCAACCATTCAGCAATTCCAATGGACAATAAAGAATATTTTTCAAACACGAGCTAGCTACAAACTCAAAAGCCATACTCAAGCAAATGCCTATAATGTTTACATATTCAGACTTTATGTTTTTCCCTAACTGAAAACTTTGGAAGGCTGGTTCTGATAATTGACATTTCTGATAATCAGCATTCGGATAATTGACTCTCCTGTGTTAGCCATAATTGAGAGGTATGGAGACCATCTGTGAATAAAAAGTGACTTGTCCCTGCCATTGTTTGATCACTGTTAGTTAACAGTCTCTAATCTGGCATGGCAAAAGTACTGTCACACAATGTACTGTAATGGTATAGTGGAACAGTAACTAACATTGTCATCTCACAGCTGGTGTATGTCAGATGGTCGAGTTTTCAGAAACTCAAAATTCATACAGTTGAGACCATATGATTGTGTTTCCGAAAACTCAAACATAAAAAAAAAAACCCACGAAAAACACAAAAATGTACCTTATATATATATATATATATATATATATATATATATATATATATATATATATATATATCATCTCCAAAACCACACTGTGCAGCAATCTCCCTTCAAAAGCTTTGGGTTTTCAAAAACTCAATCATATGGTCGCAACCATATGAATTTTGAGTTTATGAAAATTCGATCAACTGATAGGGACCTATCATAGCACATGTGCAAGTTCTTAACTGTGACTTCTTCTGTGTGGAATTTGCCTGTCATCATTGTCTCTGTCTGAGTGCATCCATGTGCTCTGGTATCCTCCAATAGCACAGAGATATGATGTATTTGAATTGGCATTCCTACAGTTTGCCTATAGAGTGTAGTGTGTGTGTGTGTGTGTGTGTGTGTGTGTGTGTGTGTGTGTGTGTGTGTGTGTGTGTGTGTGTGTGCACACATGCGCATGTGCATATGTGTTTAAAATTAGTAACACAATTTTTACTTGCGTTTATACAAACACAACACTACCAGACATATACATAATTTGCCTAGGTAACAGTGAAAAAAATCAGTTAGCAATTCGTTATCCTTCAAATATTAGGCATAAATGCAATACAGAACAGCCAGACCCTCAGAGTTTCTGGAGGCCTTGGGGCCTCACACCACAGGCTAAATGTAAGTGGATTCTAACACAGGCTCAGTAGTGGCCTCTATTTTATTTCCACTTAGACTAAAACCTTGCTGTAATTATAATTTTTCCACTTTCCTCATAACAAAATATTAGGTGTATGCAAGTGGCTGTATTTTTGAGGACAGGGGGAGGAGACATGTTGTTTATATACATGTGATAGCAATAGGTTGAAATATGTATTCAGTTTGTTCTTTTACTTTGAGTCCAATCTGACATTAGAGTGTTCATATGAATTCTGGGGCTAGGGACAAAGAGAGATGCCATATATATGTGTGGCAGCAGCCACTTGAAATTTATTATTGTGACTTTTTTGCCTTCACACCAGAGAGATGCATGAAAAGAGACTATTGGAGGGGGGGGGGGTGTTCAGGCAGTATTTCTAAATATAATTTTTGTATCCCCACAAGCATTTGTCTTCTAACTATATTGTGAACTGCTATTTTGTCAGACACAAATTATTCCTCAGTCAAAAGAAAAAAATATGACTGACTATGTCCTTACTCATAGTTTTTATTCAGGCCATAAATGCATTAAAAGATTGGAAAAGATCTTTACAATGGACCTCGGAGTATCTAGAATCCCATGGCTTCTAGGGCACCCTGCTTAATTCAGTTTTATTCCAAAGTTGTTACAGTGCCCACTTGGCCATAAGATTGTGTTGAAAAGATGTAGAAAAAGGAACCTGAACAGTGAGACTGGATTTCTTTCCTTGGTCATGCCTTTTGCTCTTGCAATCACTGGATGGAGAAGTTGTTAAATTCTAAAAAAGTAAAGCAGAGCATCTAGAAAGCAGATGGATACCGGAATTTGCTAGATCTCCCAGATCATCTACTTAATTCAGTTATTTCTTCCACAGTTATTGCAGTGGAATATTGACCAGGTTTAGTGTATTGAAAGAATACAGAAAAACTAAATAGTAAGACAAAATGCAAGGAAAAAGCTGGGAAAAAAGTAATCTGGATGATGTGGGGAGACCAGGATCGGGAAAAGCAGCAGGCACCAGATGATATGAACAGGAGAGGGAGCAGCAGACAGTGGGGTGAGCATCATGAAACCCTTCATCTGGGCTGCACTTTTACCTAAGGATGGCCCCAAGTACATTTGTTTTCACATGCCCCACAGCTAACTAATGTGTCCATATTCTGCTCCAGCAAGAAAAGGAACCTGGAGCTGCCACTGTATATTGTCATTTGTTTATGAAACTTGAGCTTTTGATGTCATGAAATTCTTTTCCAGCTGCTTACTTATTGAAATAGTTACAAAAATATGCAAAAATATGGCCATTGGAATAATTAACAGTACAAATAACACTCATTGTCTCTTAAGATATACATAGTACAGTGCAAGTATTAATGACATTTTTCTGATATTATATGTCATAGTTCATAAGTCATTTGGTTTATGAAATATTAATGAATGTATGTATGTATGCATGTATGGAAAAATGAAATATCTTGATAATGAAAGAAAACAATTAGAAATATCTCCAGAATAGTACATACTACACGGACACAGTGTTTTTTTGTCTCCCCCAGAATTTTTCAGTCTATACCTCTCAATAACATGTAGTTCACTCAATAACAAAAGTAAATACAAAATACAGATAATTTGTTACTTATGGTGATTAATATTTCCACTGTAGTGTATCCAGGATTAATAGTCTTAATGACACATTTTATTTACACCTTGTACTTTCATACAATGACTGCTGCTGATTGGTAACTCACCTGCTTAAGGAATACAGCCTCAGAAAATGTCATAATACCATAAGGAACTATTGATATTACAAGGAAGTGTACTGATTGACATTATAGGTGTGAGTAAGCATTACTGTAAAGATCCAACACCACATATAGCTGAAATCCTCTCGTTGAGTGCAACAACATTACCTGCACAAAATAAGTTGAAAATGTTTCCTAAAGAGCAGGAAAACAACATAGTCGTAAGTAACCCCACATACATATTTCAAAATGTCTCTACACGGGTCAATTAAGTCATGACTAGGCAAAGTATGGGCAGCTGGCAAGCATAACTACATTTCTACAAACTGTTAAGCATCACTAAGAGCTGCTAAGATCAGGTCTCACACTTGAGAAGCAGTTAGCAAGTTTAGATTTTTCTCCTTTACTAGAGTGTAACTGCAGTGCCCCATTCACTACATTAATATAATACTCCATATACAAAACACTTTGTTAACAAGGTACAGTTTATTCTCTTTTTCACTTAAGACAAAGATATATAATTTATTCAGTTCTTGATCCAACAGATCTAACTTCCTGATACAGCTTTTATGCAGTGTAGTATGCATATGTCTTCTTCAAATATGTATCTTCTAAAATTTTGGTGGTAGTCTAAAGGAAGAAGTACTATATGTCAGCTGCACTGGACCATTACAGTGAAGTGTACAGTGAGACTGCCATTGCTTTACAGCAAAAGGTAACATAATTAGTCCAGTTTAGACAGCATGAGTATTTAGGCCTTTACTACATAAAAATATGGAAATGAGTTACATGTAGCTAAAGGCTATTAAGACTTTTAAATGAATTTGCTGACCAACTGGACTTCAGTCTCACTGCACTGTGCACATCATATTTTGAGCTATGTATAGAAAAGCATGTGTTATTAAAGTAGGAGATAATCATAAAATGTAGCAGTGTAGTGGAAAAGATTGAGTTAATGTCACAAATAATGAAGCCTAACTAAGCCAGGAGTCACATAACAAATTCTCTACCTTCTGAATGCCATTTATTAAAGCAATTTGCCCAATCACACAGGAGTAGACTGTTTTTATTGTTCATGTATTTATTTTGTATTTTGGACTATTTGATTGTTTGTAGTATAAAAGGGCACTATGAAGCATCAGATTTGATGAACAGCTCTTATCACATATTGATATAAACCTATTTAAGATTAATAGTTTTATTTTATTTTTTGTTTGTTCTTTTGGTTTGCTGTTTCTTCATTTCTTTACTTACTGAGTAATTGGCTGGGGACATATTTTCTGCTTTTATTTTTTTATACTGGCTAAGTTTTGGTAGGTTTTTTGTAGGGATATGTTTTTATATGGAGCTGTTTTGGGAAGTTTCTCTCATTTTGAACTTTGCATTTGTGATTTTTTTTTTTTTTTTTTTAGTTAGTAAAGCATAGACTGTATTCAGTATTTTTTTTTCTTTTTCCTATGTTTTGTCTCACAAATGTTTTATGCATTTGGTTAAGTAATACTAGCAAGATTTTAAAACTAAGTTAAAACAGGTTATTAAAGCAGTGGGTATTACACTGTACAGCTAATGGAAGATATGAAAGGGAGAATAATGCAACTGAAACGATGGAGGCTACTTGGAATGGAGTGGAGCTCTATTACAGCATATAAATGACCATTACCTGTGATTAGATGGGATTGGTCACTTTCAGCTACAGACTACCTCAATGCCCATTCATTGTAGCCATTTTATTGATTATATGCAATTCAGATGTCTAACTGTAATCATCAAGGTCAGACTTAGATGAAATGGAGCCCTAGACAATGGACTCTTTGAGAATCTCCCCCCTGAATAACACTGTTCTGGTCCCCTTTGCACATTCCCAATGCCCGTCCCCTGTTGTCCCCCATCCTAATCCCACACTATGTATATAGATTAGATATTTCTTATTTTTCCACATTGTCTTATCAGCTTTTCCCTCTATCATTTTACAATCCCCTCACTGGTCAAGACTCCACAGCAATAATTGTAGAAGAAGTAACTGACTTAAGCCAGGAGCCTGGCCCCCAGAAGTCATAGGGATGTAGATGCCCTGAAGTGTATCTTAGAATTTTTTACAATTTTTTTAATACAATAATAGCCTGAATAAAAATCATGAGTAAAAGAAAGAAATTCAGTCTTATTTTGTATTTCAAAGTTAACAGAACAGTAGTTCCAAATAAACTGAGAAGATAAATGTTTTCAAGGATATCAAAATAATACCTGGGAAATTAAAATATATAGTGAACTTCAGTGTATTCCTCTGAGGTTAAATTTGGATGAAAGTAAAACAGCAAATGGCCACAGCCATATATTATATATGTGAGGGTTTGGAAAAGAAAACTAAGGATCCTAGATAAAACCCATACAGAGACAGGTAGTACATGTAGAATCTGCACTGAAGGAATCAAAGCCATAAACTCAATGAAAAAAGCCAAATTACTGTTAAATGACAAAGATATTCACTGCATCACTGTGCTAACAATCAATTACTATTACATACATCCTGTTCAGACCACTAAAGACAGCCACTTGTCTAAAATGCTGATGTCTGACTGTGATGGAAAGTGACAAACGTAGGTACAACATCCTACTTTTAAGTACAGTTCAACCCCCCCCCCCCAAAACACGCCATCATTTTCATCACAGAAAACCTCCATACCAATCAATTACAGCCACTTTATTGACTGTGCACACCTCAGTTGTCTGATGTGTTAAAACAGCCACAGTAAAGTATTCTATCTGGCTTCACACAAGTAAAAACTAATTCTGCAAAGCCAGAATAATCACTGTTTAACGTAAGCAAATTACAACAGCATCTGTCACTTTCGCCCATGCAGAGCCCCTGTACCCAACAACTGCAGCTACTTTGATGACTGTGTTTATGTATTTAACATTTGTTTACTGGGAAAGTCCAACTTGTAATGAAGCCAAGTTTCAGTAGAGGCCCAGGGAGAAATGCTCCAGACATATGTCTTTGTGATGTGGGAGGAAACCAGAGCACCCAGAGGAAACACAAACAAATGCAGGGAAGACATGCAGACTCCACACAGAAGGCACCCCAGCCGAGAATCAAACTGGAGAACCTCTTGCTGTGAGGCGACAATACTACCGCTGCACCACTGCACCATCCAATGTTGAATGTCCATCCATGTTGACTTCAGATATCTGACTGTAATAACATGGACACAGTAAAGTATTTTAACATTGTTTCACATAATACCCACAGGAAAGCATTACAAAATGATCCACATAAATATACAATATTCCTGAAAACCAATCAAAATGGCTGTTTAACTTAATGACAGCTGCGTCAATTGCGTTCATACATGGAGTACCCCTCTATCCAGTAATTACAGCCAAATGTGTTAAGTGTGTACACCTCAGATATAAGAATATAAAATAAAAAAATGGCCACACAGACACACACACACACACACACACACACACACACACACACACACACATACACACACACACACAAAACACACACACACACACACACACACACACACACACACACATCTGATTGGAATCAAATGAGCAAATAGATACATAAATAACAGCCAAATATATTTCAGAGTATCAGTACCATACTGTACAGTCAACTGCAACTCCCTTCACATACACCCATAAACACATGTGGCCATCAGTTGCATGATTATGACTGTATACTTCATATGTCTAATTACAGTCAAGTAATTGAATAAATTTATAAATAACTGTCATACAGGGATATATCTTATCACTGCTGTCAGAACACATTCTGGAACTAAGTACAGCCCCCCCCCCCCACACACACACACACACACACCCACATATCTACCTATTAATTCAAGAATCAAGGAAAAAGCTAAATATAACGGGCATAAAAAGACCAAAATCAGGGACAGATGTTGCAGCTACATAGTTAGAAAATTGATGGAATAACAGGCTTTGCATTAGAATGTTTATTTTCCTTAAGGTTATGAAGTTTGACACTCAAATAGGATCAGAGGTAAGTACTAGCACACTGACCTTGCAAGACCTTTTAAGCCTAACCAGTTTCCCTTTTTGTGCTTGAATTAACCTATCCCGTAGGTGTTAGATTGGCCTTACCCATTAAATGTTTGATAATTATATATTATCTCTAATGGAAATAACTGGGATCATACCATAGATCATTTGAGGGGACCCATTCACTGGATAGAGCATTTAGGAACTGCCTCTTTCCATTAGTAGTGCAGTCAGCAGTCCAGTAAATCTTCTATTAGCCATCTATAGATCTAAGCTGCACTTCAGTATGGACAGGGATGAGCTTTATTTAGGTGGATGGCGAGTCTGTTCCAAAGCAGTGGTATCCTCTGTGAGATATACCTGTTTCTATAAACTGTTCTGTTGATGTCACAAGAGGTTTAGATCCTTTGACCCAATATTTCTGATGTCATTTGACTTGCTAATGTGCTGTATGTCCATCAGTACTATGTTGGAGGTTTCCTTGTAGGCCAGACACAGGTAACCTCTTAACAGTCTGAAATATTCAGAGTATAGAGACAGGGCTTTGAGGAGGTCCATGTAAGATTTATTGTTTAGGCATTGTATATATTTAGTAAGGTAACTCTGTGAGCATTCCACTTGTTGCATGTGTTTGGACAGATAGATTGAATAGGTGGCATTAACCTCAGTGACTGGCCTAATGAGAGCTGAGTAAAGGGGATAATAAAATCTCTAGAACTAGCCGCAATCCCTTTGTTTATATGATGCAGCTTACAACAGTGGGCATGTTTTGGTTGAAAGTTAGGTCACTATTCACTTACACTACCAAATTCCATGGAATGGGTCAACTCACATAGGTGTATTATCATGTGGTAATTCCCCAGGGAAGACAACTTCCGAAAAGATAGGATAATGCATTTTTTGGCATTTAGTTTCAGTCCATGATTTTGGCACCAATTGTTTGTTTGGGACAAACTTTCCTGCTTAATGGCTAAGTCATTTAAGGATTCAATACCTGTTCAAAGTTTGCAGTCGTCTGCAAATGTAGTCAGCCAGAGCCCTTTGGTATTTATTTGCTTATTTATTCATTTTTATTTATTTTATTTATTTTACATTTGTTTACTGGGATGGTCCGACTGGGACAGTGCCCAATTTCAATGGATGCCCGGGGAGAAAAGCTCCAACTTAAGCTTACATACAAAATCATCACATCAGGTAATAGAAATTATAGACAAAAAAGAGTGTTAACACATTTACAGGATAAAAATGTGAAAACAAAAATATATACATAGTATCAAATAAAACAAGACTTTAAACACTTGAATATAGACAAACATGTGGTTGAACTTATATATGCGGAGGAACATAGCATTAGTTAGGAAATTAAGTAGGGTGAATCACTTAGGCAAAGTAGTGCATAGTTAGTAATATTTCCATGGTGAGTGTTGCAGCTAGGAATGTAACTACTTATAGAGAAGTAATGTTGTTAGAAGGGATATATTAACAGTTAGTACATGCAGCCAAATTGTATAAATAATGCTACGTTAATAATTAACCTGTTTTTTTGTTGTTGTTTGTTGACCAGGTTAAATGAGCTGGTCCAAAGACCTTTTTCAGTCATGCCTCCCCTTTAGGGCACAATACATAGTTACAGTTGTTAGTAATAGTTTTGTATTTACTAATTTATACAGGAATTATTTGTTACTATCAGTTTTCATTTACTTAACAATTAGATAGGTTTTGAAATTACTGAGGGCAATAACACATTCTCTTTGTGTTACAGTTAGGTTCAGTTATAAAATAAATAAGAACTAATGAAATTCTAAAATATATGTTATTCTATTTTTAAACAAGGTTTTATGAAGTAACATGGTAATTTGTAATCAGACAAGCATAACTCAATGATCAAGTGTGACTCAGGCTATTGGATGGGGAACAGGAAATTAATCCCTGGCTTAGCACTTATGTCTCTAATGGACACAGGCAACCTGTAAACCATTCATCTCCCAGGTCCCTGTTTTCAAACGTTTCATCTCCCAAGCCCCTGCTTAAATGTATCAAGGGTACCAGAACATATCAGAGATTTAGGATACATGGTTGGGCTTAAAAAGGCCCTTGCTGTTGCTAGCCTAGTAAACACCTATGACCTTAAGAACTGCTGTCAGGTTAAGAGTATGAATTGTAGCCAAAACAATACACATTATTATTTTAGTAAGCGTAGGCCTGAGGTAGATGTAATAGTCATATCATTGAAGCATTACATTTTAAGCATGTTTTTATATGCAATATATATTTTTATATACTATATATCTATATCTATATCTATATCTATATATATCTATATATATATATATATATATATATATATATATACATATATATATATATATATATAGATAGATATAAATATATATATATATATATATATATATATATATATATATATATATATATATATATATATATATAAAAAACGATTTCCTGATATGTGTATGCTACAGATTTGGGTATTACTTATGAGAATAGATGGATTAGGAGAAAATTACTGGAGAAGATGTTAACAATTGTCTCTGAAGCATTTTCAAGCAATTTCACTTTGGAGTTGGTCTGCAAGTGAAGATTTGAGATCTTGGAATGTATCCCTGTTTTTTATTTCAAGAGTTACGCTGTTCTATAGAGTATGACCCAGCCTGGAAAGTTGTTTTTCAAGAGGGTCTATTTAGTGAGATAATACGTTCTTGGCTGCCTCTCAAAACATATATTTGTTGTCCTAGTTGGAGTTTCCTCTTCAAAGTGAGAGACTAGCCTTCCTTTAAGACTTTGTATATCAGTGTGCCCAACAGATAGTGAGATCTTTCTGTTAATCGTATTTAGTTTACTTTCCTTAGAAGTGCACAATGGTGGCTGTGTGGGTCAGCAAGTATTTCAAATCTGCAAATTTTGTTTTCAGTAATTTGCAATCTCTGGGTATTATGGGCAAAGTTAGAGATTAGGAGCAGTAGACCATATTCAAGGTTGAGGGATGAACATTTTTAAGAAGTGAGATATGGGCTGCTGGTGAGAGGAGGTGAGATAGTTTATAGAAGAACTTCAGTTAAGTTAGAACTTTATAAACTATATTTTATTTTACATTTGTTGACTGGGCTAGTCTAGCTGGATATATGTCCATTTTTAGTAGAATTCCGGGGAGAAAAGCTCCAAGACAGATACAAACAGACAATAAGTTTTGTTACAAAAAACAAAAGTAGACATAGAAGATAGTTCTATGCATTTAACAATACATTTCATAAACCTATATACAAAGTTTAGAACATGATATATACATGTGCTAGTGGCTAAAATAGTATCCAGGTTCTTACTACATGCTTTCCATTGCACTACAGAAGATTAATTTAGTGGAGAGAGTACAGTTAGAAAAGATATTAGTAGCAGTAATGATAGGTTAGTCAGGGCACAGCCAGTGTGTTTTGAGGAAGGTTTTAAGTTTTCGTTTGAAGAGTGGTAAGGAAGGAAGGGAAGTAAGTTCAGTAGGTAGAAGGTTCCAGTTTTTCCCAGTTGCGTTTGAGAATAGAGTCCCCTGCCATGTTGTGAGACTTGTTGATGTTAACTAGGAGTTTATTTGATGAATACGAGGCATTAAGATATTTATAGGGGGTTATGAGGTCTGAGAGTATTAGAGTACTGTTTGGCTGGTAAAGGATCTTATGGGCAATCATAAGTTGGTTGAATTGAAGCTGATTTTGAAGTTCAAGCCATCCGAGTTGTTTGAGATTATGACAGTGACGGATTCTGAAGGGTTTATCAGTGGCAAATCTGGCAATATTATTATAAGAGGTAGCACGTTTGAGAAGATTCTTTTTGGATAGGTTAGTATATATTGGTGAGACATAGAGTAGAGTAGAGATTAGATGGGAGTGGGCAATGGACGTTCTTGCTGTTGGTGTAAGGAAGGATTTGACTCTATACAGGGAGCCCATTATTCTGTATATTGTCTGTATGCATGTTAAATGTCAAAGAAGGATCTATAGTAAAGGCTAGGTATTTGTATTTTGTTACACTGAGAATAGTATTATTTTAGTTACTTGTTATTACATATAGAGGTAATTGCTTCACTTTGCAATGGCTGGAGAAGAGCATAACATTAGTCATTTTGTGGTTAATGAATAGATTGTTTCTCTCAGCAGAGAAAGATTGTTAGAGCTAGATTTGTAGAATATTAGGGGATGTATCACTCTAGTAGAAGTATGTCATCAGGTATAATGTTAAATTAAGTGTTGGGAGTTCATCTGTTACATCATTAATAAATAAGGAGAAAAATAAGGGCACTAGGACTGAGCCCTGTGGGACTCCTGTGGTAAGTAAACCCTCTGAAAAAAAGCAGATTTTTGAAAAGGATTTAAAAAGTTGTCTTTTCTAAATAGTTTTGGAACCACTTTAAAATGGAAGCCACAAAGTTAAATTTTAGCAGTTTGCTTATGAATATATTATGGTTTACTTTTTCAAACCCTCTAGTCATATCAGTGAGTATGCAAGCTGTAATGGACATTTACTAATATTACTTTAGATTATGTCTGTTGCAGAGAGAAGGATGTAGTGGTAGAGAATGTGTTTCTAAAGCCATGCTGTTTATCTGAGAAAAGGCCATAGCTGATGATATGTGTAATCATATGATAATATACAGTCTTCCCAAATATCCTGCCCAGGGAACAGAGCTTGGAGATTGGCCTATACGTCTTTTGTGTTTTGAGGGAATGGGCCTTAGGAAGAAGGATAATGATGGTCTATTTTAGAACTGGTGGGACAATACCAGAGGTTAGTGGTAGGGTAAAAATGAAGATAAGAGGTGTAGCAATTTTGTCTGCAGCTGAGAAAGGTAGGATGAAGAGAATTTATGTTAGCTGAGAATAGTTTTAGTGTTTTAAACAGGAATTTAGTTTCTTTTACTGAAATCTTTTAAAAAAGAAAGTGGCAGCAAAGTCTTCTAAGGTATATAAGCCTGAAGGTGCTTAATAGGGAAGGAACATTGGTGTTGGGTTTTAATTTAGAGATGTAGATGCCAAAGAATATAGGTACTGGCACTGAACCCTGGGGAATTCCAGTAGTGATTGGTTTCCTTGTGCAGGTAGCTTCCCCTATTTTCATCTCCTGCATCCTATCTGTGAGCCAGTTGACAATCCAGTAGGTGGCATAGGGGTTTATTCACAGTTTATTTAGGTTTTCTTCTAAGACTGAGTGGTGGACTGTGTCAAAAGCCTTGGCCAAGTTGCAGTATATGGTGTGTACTATTTTACCTTCATCCATTGCTTTGTTGGCTTTTTCAAAGAAGTCCACCAGGTTGAATAATCATGACCAGCCTTTGATAAATCCAAACTCAGATGGGTTCAGTGTTTGGATGTTTTTTTATATCCTTTTAGATTAGTTCCATAAGAAATCTTTCCATGACTTTGTATGTGAGACTGGTCAGATGTACAGGTCTGTAATTGCCTGGGTCTGTGGAAGAACTTCTCTTATGCAGGGACAATGACTGTAGCTTTTCTCCATTAACTTGATAGAAATTCTATACAGAGGCTGAGGTTGAACAGTGTTGTTAGGGGTGTGTTTAAATTGTACCGCATGCTATTTAAGATGCATCCAGCGATGTTGTCAGGAAACGCAGATGCAGTATTTTTAGCTACTGAAACTACTTTCGGGACTTTGAGTTGTGTGACAGCTAGAAACATGTTGGTTTCAGGAATATCTTTTGAGATAGCTGGAGGGGGGAAAGATGGGTAAAGTTTGAGCTGAATTCATCAACCAGTGGGTTAGCTATATCTTCGGCCTCAGTGTAGATATGCAATCAAGCCAGCACATTGCTGTATGATTCTTCTGAGATTACAAACATAGTAGTGTAAGTGGCACAAGATGTAGCACACTCCACTCACCTTTGATGCAGAAGGATGTGGGTTCTATTCCCACACCAGTTATTTGGATTGACTGCTGACACTGCAGTGCAGCATAAGGGGGCACTGCTTCCCGAATGTGTCATCCTTTGTATAAGATGTTAAATCAAGTTCACATCTGTTTAAGTTGATCAAAGCTCAAGTGGATTGTTAAAGATCCCACAACACCTATCAAAAAGAGTAGGGGTCCTTTAGTTACATCTTATTTACAGGGCAATTTATATACATAACAACTTATTAACAATATTTACATATATATTTATTAATAGAGGTACATATTTACAGAGTTGAGTAATTATATATATATAGGAGTGCTACAGAATCCTGAAAGCCCAAAATCCTGAAGACCAAAATCTTGAGACCAAAATCCTGAAAGTTCAAAACACTGTAAACTCAAAATACTGAAAACTCAAAATCTTGAAAACACACAGGATACCAACACTCATTATATTCTAGCACAAGTACATAAAGAAACAAATAAAACACAAACTATATTACTGTTCTCCAAGTATAAGCAGGGGAGTAAGCCCCCCTGTACCCTCCATGTGGGGGGCTGCACCCACCATTCCCCCTGCTACTTAAATACATCAACTCCAAGATTGCATTTAATGTAGTGAAGTGCAATCTCTGAGTTGATATATTTAACTAGCAGGGGGTGGGGGGGGTGCAGCCCCCACATGAGGTGTGCAGGGGGGCTTGCCCCCTTGCATATAGTTGAAGGGTAATATGTTTCTGTATGTACTTGTGCTGGAATATAGTAAGTGTTGGTATCCTGTGTGTTTTCAGGATTTTGAGTTTTCAGTATTTTGAGTTTTCAGTATTTTGAACTTTCAGGATTTTGGTCTCAGGATTTTGGGCTTTCAGGATTCTGTAGCACTCCTATATATATATAAATATATATATATATATATATATATATATATATATATATATATATATATACATTCTTATTTCCATCAGACCCCCACTCTTTTTTCCATAATACCATCTAATTTGTCTCAATATTGTGGACGATATCCATTTTCCATTAAACATAATTTCATTTATTCTCTTATTCCATTTTACTCATGTTATATAAAACATTTTTATTTATTCTTATTTTTGATTCTTTAGCTAGATTCTTATAGTATCCATATTCCATCATATCCATATTTATATCATTATTATCTTTGACATTTTCAAAGTTCTCATCACATAATTTGTCCCACATTTTTTTAATGTTTACATTTAAAAAAACATGTTCAGTGGAATCTTCTTCAGCAAAATATAAGCTTATTATTTTAGTTTTCTTTTTATTTCTCATATTGACTTTTACCAGCAATTTATTTATTCCTAATTTCCATAATAAATTTTGACATTCTATTTTTTTTTCTATGCCATTCATTTCTTCCTTTAACTACATTGATCTTTTCCTGTAATAGCTTTTCCCATGGATTAATACAATAATACTGTCTCATTGTGTTTTTTACCATGTTTTTCTTATTTTCTATACTATCAATCTTTGTTTTCCACAATGTTATCTTTTGTTGATAGTTCTTTAATTAAAACATCTTTAACTCTTTTGTTTCTTTATTATCTTCCAAAATTCTTCATACTTATGTCTAAAAACTTTTTAAACTAATTTTTCATTTGTATCATTTATACATTTCAATGCTTTGCATAAATTCAAAGATGCTACATAAACTGCTGGAGTTAACAAACCTAATACTCATTCCTTTATATTCATATAAAATAGTTCACTTTTAATTGGATTTAATCTAGAACCCCACACAAAACATCAATTCTGAATTTAGAGATTCACTTTTTTCTTTTAAGCAAATCTATATGCTTTCCATTAAAAAAATCTTTTAACTCTTTTAATAATGTTGCCCTTATGTATTATATATGTCATTAACAAAGTTTATAACCAACACATTAAAATCTTTTGCTGTAAATTTAATACCTGCCATTGTTTCTCTTTTTGCCACCCTTTACTTTTATCTTTCTTTAGTGTCAAAACTATTTCTTTCAAACAATAAACTTTGCAAAGTGTAGCATCTCTCATCCACATACTGCTTTAGTCAACATAATTATATCATCTGCATGTCATTACTACCAGAATTTCCACAGGTTTGTGCATAATATGTTTTATTTTATCCATTTTAATATTAACTTCACTAACATATTCATGACTAAAGCAAATAAAATACTACTCTTGGGATATCCTGGTCTTATACCTTTACACATCTCTATTTATTTGCTGAGTCATCCATTAACTAAAGTGTTTATTTTATTGCATCTGTAAGTTGACATGCAAATATTTACATATTTTATTACTAAAATTATACACTATATTATTTCTTGCTCAGTTGAATCAAATGCTTTATTAACATCACATGGCCATAGGTTTTAAGCTCTCTCTCCTTTCTAGAATACCATCTACAATTTCTCTTATTATCATTAATAATTCTAGACATCATTTTCCTTTTATACCATATAAACTTTCTTCTGTTATATATTCTATGTTATTTTCAAGCTCTTTTTGCATTACTTTCATAAATATCTTGTAATTTGCATTATTCAACATTACTGGTCTCCAAATCTTTATGTCTTATTTTTTGGCATTCTTCCATATGAACTTTAATATCCTGTCACATAATTTCTTATACTTATAACTTTCATTCAGCCATTCATTTAAGACTTGTAACAATTTTTATTTTTTTATTTATTTATTTTTATAAATTTGTATATATTTCAAATTCAGTTCCATCTGGACCTGTGCTGAATCTATACTTAAATGTTTAAATACATTATCTAATTCATGCAAAGTAATTTCTTTTTCAGTTTCCTTATTTATTTTTTCTGATTTTTTTTAATTCCCATGTTTTATTATATTCTCTCCTTTTTATTTTAAACATTTCTTCTACATAATTTACAGCAATTCCCTTAATTTGTTATTGACTTCTTTTATTTCTCTGTGTTTATCCTTTATTTCACTCCTTACACTGTTTTTCTCTTTTACTATTTTAGTTAAATGAGTTGATACTTCTTCTTTTTTACATTGTAATAAATACCTTTGTTTATATAAAGATTCTTTGATTTTCTCATAGTTTCATTTATAAAATTCCCTCTTTATCTTACAATAGTTTTCAAATGTATCTTCATATCTTTTAGCATACCCTTGTTTTCACATATGCCTTGTCATATTTTGTCATTGTAAAAAGCATATTTTTTTTATTTTCTTTTAAAATAATCTACCATTCTGACTAATTGTTGTAAAACTCCCTCATAGTAATATGATCTCTGCATAGCTGTACTGTCTCCTATCTTTTTTCATTCCAGTCTTTTTCATGATTTTTTTTATACCCTTACCTACTTTAGTATATTCTTTAATTTTATTTCCATCCATATAGCCAGATGATCTGTAAATCATGTTGCAGCTAGATTTTCTTCTATTATGTATATACTTTCAGACATTATAAAGTAATCAAATTCAGTCAGCATGCCTCTTCAATACACCCATACTTCACTATTCCATATTATCAATTTACCACATTTCATGATTGTTTTCATTTTTTAACATCTTTTTAATTCTTCTTTCTTTTTCCCCCTTAAATCACAATTAAAGTCTCTTGCTATTATATTATTGATGTTTACTACAACATAATCTAACAAATAATGAAACTTTTTTTTCCTTTTCTTTATGGTGATGTGCATATATAGTTATAAGTCTATAAACGTTTTCTTGCCACCTTAAATCTATAATAGGAAGTCTACCCATCTTAACTAATGCTGCATCTAAAATTTTCACTACTCTTCTGCATAAAAAATGCTATTCCGAAATAGTGCTCATTACCAAAATTCCATATTATCTTTCCATACTGTATTTTTCTGCCTGTAATCTTATTTCATTTGTTAGAAATTTTGTGTCTTCTAAAAATTAGCTACATCACATTGTTTACTCCATTCTAGAATCACTATCCTAGTTATATTTTATACTATTGACATTTACTGAAAGAATCCTTAAGTTGTTAGTTCCTGTATTCTTTATTTATTACTTTATAAATATGTTATTCTTCATCTATTTAATTTCTCCTTTTTTTAGTTTATACTTTTAAATTTCCTTTTTCTATCTCTTACTCTTTTGCCAATTTAATTCCTTTTTACTTTTACTTTACAGCTTGTATCATCTTCATCACAAACATCTGAATCTATTTCTAGCTCATTTTTTCCTCTTTTCTTTCATTATCATCTTTTTCTTTTTCTAAGTTATTCTTCATTACTACTTTTATTTCTTCTTCATTTGGTTCTTTGTCCTCCACCTTACTTTCACTGTTTCATTGTTTTTTTTTCTCTTTACAATCTGTCCACACATGTCCAGGTTTTTACATTTACAATATTCAAGTTCACATACCTTTGCCTAGTTTTCCCACATATGTAATATTTATTTTTATTGCAGTTGTTTGCCAAGTGTCCTTCTCTGCCCAAAAAATGCTCTTGGTTGCCCCCAGTATTTTATCACACCATTACTTCCTTTCAGCATTTATAATGCTTGAAATGTGTACATTTTTTCATTTTCGATTTTCAAAACAACATTACAATCCCATCCCCCATTCCATAGCCCCCTTTTATCAATAATTTTAGAAATCTCCATCACTTCCTTACAAGTGTTTTAAATGATTTTTAAAGTCTCTCTTTCAACTTCTGTTGGAAATTGTATTTGTATTTCCTTTTTTGTTTCTTGAAAGAATGCTTTAGCTACATATTCATTCCATGGATTGTCATTTTGTCTTTCCTTATATTCACACAAAAAATGTTCCATACTTTGTGTAGTCTCAAAAAATGTCACTAAAATGGATATTTACTTATCAAAATAAAGGCTCTTACATTGTGTGCTTTAACATAAACATGACTGTGTCCCATACCTCACATCTGTCCATCTCCATGTTCCTTTTACTTTGAACCCTTACCATAACCCTTCTTCTGACATTTCTTTCTTTTTTCTTCTCTTTCTGCTCTCCACTCTGGCTAGCAACTGTCTCCAAGTATGTTTTTCTTTTTACTGAACTATCCCTTTTAAGAATAATTTTATCCATGTATCTTCTCCATTATGTCTCACCATGAGACAGTTTTTTCTGGTTCAATTTGATCATTTCATTCAATATATCATCCTACATCGCGCCCAACTAGAGGGTTATAACAATGCATTCTTATTGTTCTGTGCTTTCTGTTGACTCAAATAACTCCCTTTGAAAAACGTTTTCTGAATCCTCTGTACCATTATCCAAATAAGCTTTAGAACTAGTGTTTGCCTCCACTCTATCCAACATTGGTTCCATCTCGTGCACTTTCCTCCCAGCCACCACTGCACTAGGAACAGAATCTATGCACATACTTATGCCAAACTAGTTGTGAGCACTGCTTAACAAGTAGAGGAAGTTCTCTGATGTCCTAGTCAAATTTCCCCAAGTAGCATAAATACCACCTTGGGTCTCCCTGAAAAGAGGCCAATAGCCTAGTGGGACTAACCTGGTCAGCAAAGGACAGATAAATAAATAAATAAATAAAGGCTGTGTGATTCATTTTGGCTTTGGTGGAATTAAACTCCTGAGTTTGTTTATTTCAATAATAAAGGTTCTGTCGTTCTGGGAATTATTCTTCTTTCTTTGGGTCATAGTTCTCTTCCATTTATTGTAAAGCTTGTTAAAATTATGGTTCCGCCAATGGGATTTGTTTCTCCCTGTGCTTGTTTCTAAAGGACACAGCTGCATCTATGTAGCTGTTTACAGGTTGGTATAGTGTAGTGGTGTACATTTCTGTGACTTCTGCAGAGTTAACTGGGTTTGGTGGGGATTTGATGCTTGGCAATATATCACTTAGAAGCTGAGCAGCCAAGTGCTCTGGACTGTGCGGAATGTTCTGCTTTTAAGTTCAACCTAGCCCACTGTTCCACATTGAATAGCTCTAGCTCCACTTTGTGATTTTTTATTGGCTTGTATAACACATTTACAGTAAATCAGCATTCTGCTATACAAGCCAGTCAAGTTAATACTCCTACGGTAAAGGGAGCTACTAAGGATGCAGATAATTCAGCCAATCGTGTTTCGCTACTAGTTTCCATGCTACTGTAATAGCTTCAAAAAAGGTATTGCAGGACACAGAGAGTGAGAGCAATCATCATGTGAAGGTGGAATATTGCAGGATGGTTTCTACATTTTTGCAAGATAACAGTACAGCGAATACAAAACCATGTTAAATTTGCTGTATGACTAGTTTGTATGTGTATGCATAGCTGCACTCATTTCTTCAATGTTTTCATGGACTGATTTGTACCACAGTTTTAAAAGGGCAGGAAAAGCATTTCTGGTGAAAAAAAAACTTGCAGGGTGTTAAATGATATAGGTGCACCATTTTGGCATAAATAACAATCACCATGGAAGACTGCATTTGTCTGCTCCTGCATAATGTTAGTTAGTAGTAGTGAAGAAGTGCTGTCACAGATTACATACATGACAGTACACGTGCTCATTATTTTGACTTCGAACTAGAGTCAGTTACGTGGAAAGGTATATTTATCAACAAACTCTGTACAGCTTGTGTGTTCTGAACTGTTGCAAACGTGTAGTCAAACACACTTTTTGTGCCGAGCTGAGAAGAATTTTCCCAACTATCTCCCAAAAGCATTATATTAGCTAAAAACTGTGCAAGTCTACAACTGTATAAGCTAGTATCTGCAACCTAGATTTTACATGGCTTGCTGAAGGATAGGACTTCTAATTTCAAAACAATGTTTTTTATAGTTTTAGGGACCAACAGATGAAAAAAGATGCGTGCATTTTCTTAATGTGCAGAGTGAAATATTTGGGAGAGGTGTGTGTGTGTGTGTGTGTGTGTGTGTGTGTGTGTGTGTGTGTGTGTGTGTGTGTGTGTGTGTGTGTGTGTGTGTATATATATAAAATGTTTATGTTGTAGGGGGAAATGATAAGAGTTTCTAAGGACAATGTGGAATGTTTCTGTCTATACTCATGGCTGTTTGCATGGTTGTTGCCGGGCATGTAGCATATAAGCCATGAAATCCAAATTGTTTTTAATGGTGCAATATTATCTCTGAAAAATGCCACAAAGTATTACATCTATTAAATGACCAATTGCACAAGTAAGCAAAGAAACTTAACTTATGAGTGATGTAAAGTCACTATATTATTAGCTAACCAATTAAGTCTTCAAGTGCAGTAATTTTAGCACATATTTTTCATCATTAATCTCTATTTAGGAAATAAACCATATAAAATGGGTGATTATGTTGGAGACTGGAGATCATCTGGAGGTAAGGGGGGAGCATGGTCAATGATTACATCACACAGATGCATCACAGAGATCCATTGCATGACAATCTATTGAACATAAATAAGCAAGTGCAGGTGTTAAGGCTAAGCAGAACCATCCCTTGTGGCTACCTGACTGACTACATCCCTTTGTTAATATTGCCACAGTGATGGGCAACAAGTGGGCCAGTTGACCAAGAGAGACTTTGATACCCAATAGGCAGTAGGGGCAAAAAAGAAAAAAAAAGTATTACTTGGGGAGTTTCAATTTGCCTGTAGTACATGGTGAGGGAACATTCTGTGCTGACAGTGCTGTTGCTGGGTTGCTGACTGCTGCTGGGAGCGATAACTTTGTTTTTTTGTTCCCGTTGGATTGTTATTTCAGAAAATGTATATTAATTCACATTCTCTTATTCTGTCAATGACTCACGGTTATAGTAGACATATTTTAAGTATTCCTTATTAATTTTGGATTTGTCTGTGATTCTGCTTAGGCTTGTCAAGGCTCCATGGAAATGGTGCATTTTTGCTTGTTACAAAAATAGGGAGTTCCACATTTTTATTGTTTGTCACACATTGCTAAGGTCTGTGTTCCACAGTGGCCTCTTAAGAGATTGACACCTATGCTTAGACGTAGTTGTTTTTTTCTTAGTGAAATTTCTTAAGGTACCTTGGGTAGAAGGGGTCTCTGGTTGAAATTTTATTTTGAATGAGATGGCTTTATGGTCAGACATAACAAGTGATAAAAATATACAAGGGATGGTGCAAAATACCCCCATATTAGCAAGGACAAGATCGAAGGCATTCCTCCCCCTAGTGGGTGCTCTGGCTAATTATTCCAGGAAATTTTGCATTGACAAAGTCCAGGAATATATTCTTGTGTACTAGTAGTGTTATTAGTTTTCCAGTCTGTAGCTGGATACTTTATATCATCATTGTCTGTCATTAGTTAGCAATCCACATTGATTTGCCAGAAAACCACAACATTATGAGGAACAGACCAAAATATGAAACAAACTCATGCACATTCTATGAAATCATGGACAGCTGAGACATCTATGCCCTTGCACACACACATATACACACTAACATTTTATATATGGTAGCAGTTGTCTTGACTGAGTCACATTTTGCTGAAAGACAATTTATTGAACAAATTTGATTGAAATCAAATCTGACTGAAATTAAATTTGACTGAAAACTCCTTTGAATGAATCACGATTGACTGAAATTTTTGAAGTAAAGAATTAGTGATTCACTGTATGTCTGTTTCTTTTCTCATCCATTGTGTGACTGTGAAATGAGTATATTTAGGAAACTGCAGTGGTGGGTGCAGGGAGGCTTGCTTCCTGAAAAGAATAATATATATATATATATATATATATATATATATATATGTATATATATATATATATATATATATATATATATATATGTGTGTGTGTGTGCGCGTGCTTTTAGGGTATTTTTAATGCAATAAAGTTTTTCACTCAAATGTGATTCTATGAAATGAGTTTGCAGTCAAATGTGCTTTCAGATTTGTTCAGTCATCTGTGACTAAGTTAAGCGAGATGCAGTAAAACTATATATATATATATATATATATATATATATATATATATATATATATATATATATACATTTCTGTTTCATTTCATCAACAAAAAAATGAGGTATATTTCAGTGAAACTCATTTCTTTGAAAATTCTATATATGCTAACTATACCTCCAAAACATTTGGCAGGGGAGCAATCCCTCCTGTAACACCTAACATAAATATACAAACTCCATAATTGAGAATGCTCCTTATATACTGAATCACTGCTGCTGCACATACATAAACTTTTACAGATGGTGGTACAATACAACAGAAGACATTAGCATGTTACAAATACTGATCAACACTAATATGCACTGTAATTTCTATGCTCCAATCACAGCCGGCCTTAGGCATAGGCAAACTAGGTGACTGCCTAGGACTCCATACAATCTGACCTCGTAAAGGGCACAATTTTTAGTTTATTTATTTCAATGAATGTTTTTTTTTTTCTTCCAGTCCACCAGTCCGACAGTCTGTAAAATTCTGTGCTCTTCTCGGCGGGATACTCTCCAGAAAATGGAGACTGCCTGCCTCGGCCGGCAGATTTATCTTCGGTTAATTTAAAAAAAACTGGTCACACAGATGTACAAGATGAAAAAAGGTCGCAAATACCTGTTGTGCCTGTGCAACCAATTGTTTACAGCTTTGTTTTCCACATGTGTAATTTGATTTGAAAAGATGTTTGGACTGCACAGCAGGCCATGAATGGACAAGTAAGAGGTGTGTGTGTGTGTATGTTCTTATGTATAACCACTTAACTACACAGGCCTTTCTGACATTTTACTTCATGTATTATCCTTGACTTGTTTAACAAATGCTAACTGAGCAAAAAGTTATTAAGTAAATAAGAAAAGCTAATAAAATATATACATCAAATATCTTTCAAAATGAAATGTTCTAAATATACTGTTCACTGTTCTCCAAATTCAGTAGTCTTTAAGAAGTAGACAAATAATTCTGACATATTCATACGCACACACACACACACACACACACACACACACACACACACACACACACACACACATGCACAATATCTTCATTTCTTTATTCCTAGTTTAGTTTGTAGACTGCGGTCTCATCATTTGAAATTGACCTTGCTGTACTCCATTTACTTGTAAATTCCCTCTCACCTGGATTATTATAATGGGTAGTGGTGATCTGATTTTTTTCTGCCTAGGAAAGGTAATATTTTAAAAGCTTTCTTAAAATGACAAGCAGAGTATATGCAGAAAAATAGTAATGAACCAGCTTCATATAGATACATTTCAGTTTTAAACTATAATTATAAAGTGTTTAGGGCTATACTAGCTTTGTGAATGTCAAAGGTGTTACCAAAATTGATAGGTATAGAGAAATGTGATTTTGTGGATGGGAGACAAACATTTGAAAAAATTAAAAGAACGGTGATAATGCAGAATGTAAAAAAATGCTCCAAGTGTTGTTGAGTCTTGATATAGAGAAGGTTTTTGATAGAGTTAGCTAATATTTTGCCTCATATTATTTTCACCCTCTCTGTCACAAACTTAAATCGGTTAAAAATGCCAGATATTACAATTTCATAATTCCATATGTTGGAAAATATGTTGATTCAAAACCTGTTGTGCTATTAATTCTCCATAAATTAGAATAGTATTTAAAACTGTCCCTGATATGGAGTGCTGTCCAGAATTCCTGAGCAAGACGTTTAGAGACATGACTGTTGCATCCATCTTAGCAAATAGTAATCCAGGTTTGCATCAGTTTCATTAGGTTATGGGACTGTTTGTCCAGAATTCTTGAGCAAGAAGTTTAGAGGCATGACTACACTTGCATCCATCTAAGTAAATAGTAGTCCAGGTTTGCATCAGTTTCTCTAGTGTTAAAATGTTCTATTTTGATAAGAGGAGTGAAAATGTTTCTGTTTTGAAGAAATACAGCTATTAAAAATTCTATTTACTTAACACATTAAACATATAAGTAATTGTAGGCCTTCAGTGGCTTCATTTTTTAAATTAATTTTAGTATTTTGACAATATGTAAGTTTATACACTTTTTTATTTTTTTAGATATTTATTACAGATGAATGACATACAATAGAGAGTATAGCTTTAAACAAAAAGCAGATTTATGGAGTCAGGATGGAGTGGTGAAATGGTTAAACTATTTAAACAGTATATTCAGTTGTGATGATTATCTGATGAAATTCCAAGTTATATGGGTTGAAAACGCTTATCAATTTTATTGTTTTCATTGTTTGATTCACGGTTGTTGTTGTATCTTTCGGCTTTTCCCGGTTAGGGGTCGCCACAGCGGAACTCCAGTCCGCTAATGATTGGCAGTAGATTTTTACGTACAGAGTTGCCAGCCCTGACACATAGCCTTCAACGAAAGTACACCCATTCACGCATGTCTCCACACAGAAGACGCTTTAGCTGAGAATTGAACAGGACAACGTCTTACTGTGAGGTGACAACGCTACCACAGCACCACCACGATTTATTAAAAGATTTTTAGCCTCTCTGCACTGTCTTGGCTTAATTTTGGAGTTTGTCATTGGGATCTTTTGTACTTTTATTTACAGTAGTCATTTGACCGGTATTTGATGCTTCCAGTTACTAAGGTGCACCGTGCACTAGATGCAAGTCTATTTTCAGGAAAAAAAGTGTTTACACCCCGCAAGCTAGTGTAATGCAAATCAAAAGCATCCATTTAGGTTAGACCATTGCAGTAGTAATACGGACCAGATATAGAACAAGTATTTGTGTTTCTCCCTTCTTGATGCAGGGGTTCAAGTGTGTGTCTTCTGTGACATGTGGCACAGCTGTATGTAGGGTTAGTTTCTGTTGGTGGTGCTTTTGGGTTTAAACAGCAGTATAGAATGGTAAGGATAGCAAAAACTGCCCAGTCCTGGTCACTTGTTGTGGTAGTACAAAGGTTGCAGAGAAGACCTCCAGATCAGAGAATCAGGGACAAAGGACCTTAAAATCAGGGATTCAGGGATCCCTAATTAACATAAGATATGAATATTTAAATAAGTGCATTAATGGACACGCCCTCCCATTCATTCAATTACAGAAAGACAAGGCATCATTTTAAGTATTTCCTATTAGAGAATTATATACATAGACATGTCAAAATGCAGTTTCCACATATGTACTAAACCAGAACATTCTAGGTGCAGCAATGCAATGTGAGTAAATAACATTTCATAAAATGACAGCTATCAACCTCTCAGTGTAAGAAATCTGGACAAACCCAGAAAAAAATGGGAGGCCAAGGGCCCAAAAGTAGGGACATATTTTAAATATTGCTACAAAAATAGCTATTAATTAATTTGGACTAAATTTGTAGACCATAAATGACCCATGAAATCTGCTTAGAAAAATGGAAAGAATACATACCAAATGAATACATAAAAATGTACTCTCATACTAAAAATTATGTACTAATTCAGATTATTCCCACACTAACTTAATGAAAGTAGCAGTCTGCCTGAAAGAAAAGGAACTGCAGTAAAATGTCACTTTGGAGGGAAAGTGTTGTGAGACAACATCTTTACTAAGCCATTTTGCAATATTTTTTTACGTTGCGGACCAGCATACTCTTATAGTCACTTGCCTAGACACAATACTTGACATCTCTCACTAAGATTAAACTTCACTGAAACTCTTTCTTGACTTGAGGAGTGCTTAACAGATTCAGGAATTAATAGTAACCAATGGAATTCTGTGTAATGCAAGATGCATCTGGCATTTACTGCACCTCAAAGACAGGACCTGTGGAAAAGAAGAGTTGCAAGGGATGTCTTGTGAAGTTGAGCTTACAATGTTTACACAGATTCAAACATGAAAGGTTACATTAAGCACAGGACACATACAACACCATCTAACATTATAAACTCATCAAGTTAGTATCACTGAAATGCAAATGTTTCTCCTTTCACATTTCCATCTCATTATCTATCTGTCATGTTATTACAATTTACCAGTTTAGAACTGCTGTGACAAGTGAGACACTACTCCTATTTTGATTTCTAAATCTTAGCTACAAATATATTTAAAAAAAACATACGGCAATCGTAGATTAAAGTTTTATTATTAGGCATTCAGAGGGGTGTAGTCAGAAATCTATAGTTTATGCTCAAACCAAACAGTTTCCCTTACCACTCACCTAGCAGTGAAAAATGTATTCAGTCCACAATACCTTATCCCTAAACACATGTGAATTAAGAAAGAGAGCCAATTTTCAACTGTTGCCACTTGTAATTAAAAACTATTTTTAGAGATGCAGCCCATCCCATAAACACACATGTTTTGTACAGGTCTACACTGTTAACTGTAAATTCAGACAGTTCTACATAGTCTATGGTCTTTCAGTAACATTTCCAATAGACAAGGAAAAGAAATGTACTCATTTAACTACACAAGAGTTTGCCTAGCTATCCTTTTGAGCCACAAACAAAAAAATTCAACCTATGCGGATTTAATAAACTTTAGCACTGGACATTCAATCTCCACACAATTTTATTTAACTAATAATGCAGATTCTACATATCCTGGGAACAACAATGTTATATTTAATTTGATTAAAAAAAAAAAAAAACGCACATGACATAACCTGTATTACATATCTTTATCCAACTTCTGCAGGTACTGGAAAAAACTGAAATAAAATCCTCGATCACAATGCAGTCGGCACCACTAAGAACCTCAGACCTGTCTGGGAACAATTGACTCCTCCACACCACGTGGATGACAAGATGCTGGGACTGGAATCTGGAGAAAAAGCTGCAGCCTGCCAAATTAAACTGATTTTCCTCGCAAAATCGGATCCACGTCCACCACAACTCAGTCCATTTATCCTTGGCTCAAGTTGAGCCTCGATCAACAATGATTTCTCTCAGTTCCAGACCCAACTAATGTAGACCTCTCATCTGTAACTCCAAAGCGCGTGCTCAATCTCTCCACCATGCAGATCTGCTGCCTGATTATGCGGACTAAACAGACCTAATTGAGCACTTTAAGCATATCAGGTCCACTGCAGCTGCTTCCGCATAACACAGAAAACAGAACACACCAGCTGCATGCAAAACAGGTACAGTAAAGCAACCCTCTGATTGGCTGAGACACCTACAGGCAGAACAGAGCTTGCTTTACCATAAATCTTGGGTGTACTTGCACCCAAATCAGGGGCTCAGGAAATTATGCTTGTTTGAGCTCAAAACCAGGTGCTCCCGGTTAATTTGGGACAATTGAGAGCTATGATGACATACAATAGAGAGTATAGCTGTAAACAAAAAGCAGATGTATGGAGTCAGGATGGAGTGGTGGATTGGTTAAACTATTTAAACAGTATATTCAGCTGAAATGATTATCTGATGAAATTCCATATTATATGGGATGAAAACGCTTATCAATTTTATTGTTTTCTTTGTTTGATTCATGGTAATTTATTAAAAAAATTTTAGCCTCTCTGCACTGTCTTGGCTTCATTTTGGAGTTTGTCTTTGGGATCTTTTATGCTTTTGTTTATTTACAGTAGTCATTTGGCCGGTATTTGATGCTTCCAGCTTCTAAGGTGCACCGTGCACTAGATGCAAATCTATTTTCAGGAAAAAATGTGTTTACACCCCGCAAGCTAGTGTAATGCAAATCAAAAGCAGCCAATTAGGTTAGACTGTTGCAGTAGTAATACAGACCAGATATAGAACAAGCATTTGTGTTTCTCCCTTCTTGATGTAGGGGTTCAGGTGTGTCTTCTGTGGCATGTGGCACAGCTGTATGTAGGGTTAGTTTCTGTTGGTGGTGCTTTCGGATTTAAACAGCAGTATAGAATGGTAAGGATAGCGAAAACTGCCCAGTCCTGGTCACTTGTTGTGGTAGTACAAAGGTTGCAGAAAATATAGTGTCTGGAGTAGGTGTTTACTTCTCTTGTGTTAGTAACAAAAAAATGAACGTAAAATAGTCCAAAGAGCAATCCAATAAACTTTATTTACTGTAGTACAAAAAACTGTTGGTTAAGCGCTTTCATCACAAGGTGATATCCTCAGAACCAAGAACAGCAAACAGGAAATCCTTTTATGTATAAAAAAGATGCCAAACAAGTACTAAACCCCTCCTCAAATTAAAGAGAAAACATCCACAAAACTGCTGATGCAATATTTCTAACATAAAAAAATGGTGTTAAAAAATACAAAATAAAATGCATCCTGGATCACTTGGTCTCTGGATTACCAAGGTTGGATACAGGTATTGTTTCAGTTACATCTTTCTTTGATTTTACTATTTATAACTATACCAACCTGGTTGTGGGACTTTATACCAGCTAATAAAGCCTCTGTAGAGGACACCATTGTTGACCTTAAAATCTTTACTAGAAAACTGAATATTGGGTTGATTATGGAGGATCATGTATCTTACCAGCACGCTGCCACTGGTCCAAGGAAAAAGAGTGTGATCACCCCCCTCCTTGCACTCTGCCCTAGGTGTCTTTGAAAAGATGTGTGAGAGAGATATTAGACAGGCTTTGTCCTCTGAGCAAGGGGGATCAAAGAGAAAAGAAAAGAAGAAAAAATTCTACAATATGACGCCTAACAAAAGGGCACTCCTTAATGAATTTATTATGGACAGGAGCATTAGGTGCATGAAACCAAACAAAGGGGGGGGGGTCTTGTCATTATGGACACCCACGATTATGCTGGGAGATTATACAAATTGCTGAATGACTCCATTGTATACATTGTTGTTTTGGTTAACAAAATCACCATTGCTCATCAAGCTATTAGGATAGCCTTGGATGAACTGTTGGCACTTGACTGTATTACTCGGAGTGTTTATGATGATTTGGTGGTTGAGCATCCTGTTATAACCAAGATTTTTGGTATTCTGAAGATCCATTCTTCATTGGACGATCCACATCTACATCCTATTGTGTCGGCTCGAGACTCAATCACTGAGCCCCTGGCCAAATTTATTGACTATAAACTCAAGAAGATTTTGGCTCCCTTCCCACATAATGTCAAGGATTCTTGGGATCTTATTGACAAGTTAAGGGGAGTTGATTCCAGTGGCACTATTTTGCTTGCAACGTGTGACATCAAAAGTTTGTTCACGGTCATCCCACAGGACATAGAATTGGACTGGTTTGACCAGGTGGTCACTAGATTTGGTGGCCTCGATTTAGAGGGGGTGCATTTGGTCACTGACTTGATGGAAATTGTACTTGGTAACAACTTCCTATCATTTGATGGTGAGTTTTTCAAACAAATATCAGGTGTGGCCATGGGTGCATCTTGTGCCCCCCTCTTTGCCAACATAGTTCTGCTAAGTTGGGAACTGGACTTTGCGTTCAAATGCCCTGAATTTAAGAAATTTGGGGGCTATTTCAATGTTTTTAGATGATTTGTTGATAGTATGGGATGACTCCCATCAGGATTTTATCCAATTTGTGGAAGTTTTGGGAACCAGTAGTTTACGCATACTGTTAGTGAAGACAGTATTCACTATTTGTACATAGAGATTACAAAGCTACCTGATGGAGGTTTTGGAACAGAAATATACCAGATACCTACTTTTTGCAACGCCTTTCTGTCTTTCGACAGTTGTCACCCTTTTCATCAAAAGAAGGGGGTGGTCAAGAGTCAACTTATTAGAATTTCTAGGTTGACATCAGATGATGGTGCTTCCTTGAAGCAGTTTGATCCTTTAAAGAGGTTGTTCCTTAATAGAGGATACCCACAGGACTTGTTGAACAAATCGCAGGATGAAATTTGGGCCCTCAGGGGTCACCGATATCCTCCTATTATTCTTTCTGGCTTGGTGCAGTTGTAGAATGGTACCAGTACATCAGACAACAAACACAACATGGTTTTACACTGTTTCCTTGATGCTGGAGATATCAAGAAAATTGTACAGAGGAATTTGTACCTACTTTCTAGTAATGTCGATATCAACAAGCATTTTGCTGCTGCTCCATCATTTACATTAAAAACAAGAGGAACATTAAGTCATTACTGGAAATGCAGGTGGGTGGGGAGGTTGGCCTACCCACCACTAGGAAATGGGGACACTGCAATCAATGTCCCTTTATTTGTTTATCCCCAGGTGACACATGGCTGTCCAGGTTGACCACTGTTTGCCATGGGGGCAAATTTAACTGTGGCTCTGAAAGGGTTGTTTAGCTTGCTCTGTGTGATTCATGCACGGCTTTCTACATTGGTAAGACTGTCAATTCCCTCAATAAAAGAATTTACCAGCATGACTACAGTATCAGGAAAAATGACAACAAAAATGCCCTGGCTAGACACGCTGGGCTGTGTGTTGGTTTTAGAAAGTTAAAATTTTTGGTTTTAGAGCATGTAAAGATTGGTGTTTTTCCTGGTAACTGGCAGAATTTTTTACTGCAGACGGAAATGTTTTGGCAGCTACACTTTGATGCTTGCAGTTTTCCAGGTTTGAGTGACACTATTTCTATTTCAAGTGAGCTTAAAAGAAGGGCTAATATTCGCTAAAATTACATTTTATTATTGTGATATTTTACATTCTGCATTTTATTTTGTATTTTTAACACCATTTTTTATGTTAGAAATGTTGCATCAGCAGTTTTGTGGATGTTTTCTCTTTAATTTGAGGAGGGGTTTAGTACTTGTTTGGCACCTTTTTTATACATAAAAGGATTTCCTGTTTGCTGTTCTTGGTTCTAAGGATGTCACTTTGTGATGAAAGCGCTTAACCAACAGTTTTTTTACTACGGTAAATAAAATGTGTTGGATTGCTCTTTGGACTATTTTACATTCATTTTTTTGTTACTTTGCCTACAGTTTACATCCGTAACCATTTGTTGCGTTTTTGATATATTCTCTTGTGTTAAGTGAATGTACCTGTGTCTTGTTTAGCCATTATCTGTGAATGTGTTTCATTTGTCTTGTCACCGGGTTTAATTATAAATGGGTGATGTGATCATGACAGTGTTGCTTGCAAATCTGTGGTTGCTGCAATTGATCTATCTCTCAACTCTTATTTTGACTCTGAATTTTGCTCTGTCTCTCTTAATCCCTCTTAAGACTAGTGATTTTTGAAAAAAAGGTGGTGAATTCCATTTAATGAATAATGATGACAATACAGTGAAGAAGCATAAACAGGTAGATGGAAGCATAATAAAGTTTTTCTGAAAAAAACTAGTGATTAATTTAAAGAAAATGGCATTCAAAGTGAGTAGAAAAATGTAAGCAGGTCTCCACTTTTTTTCTTTTGTCATTCCATTCCTGACACAGACAGACCAAAGGTTATGTTCAAGGCAGGGGGGCTGTAAAATGTGTAACCATCAAAACATTTTTCAATAAATGTCTTGTAATCAAAAAAACAAAGTCTCAGATGCCTGGGTGAATTGGACCTACCAGCTGATGGTACAGTTTTGCGCACCTGCTGGGCATGCATTATGTCATAAAGTAAGTGTGTGTGTGTGTGTGTGTGTGTGTGTGTGTGTGTGTGTGTGTGTGTGTGTGTGTGTGTGGCTCAACTGGCTCTGATTTTGGATTGCATTACTTGTCAGATAAAATCTGGTATTAGTTCTGGACTTCATAACTTTTGGAAAATGCTTGGTAATGCAAAATCTGTTACAGTAGAAACTTTTAAGAGTATAAATGCTTGGTAATGCAAACTAGAAACTGATTTTCATGCATTTAAAAATTGAAGGAAATAGCTGGAGTGGCTTTCATGGGGAGTGACCTGTCTGTGGGTGTGGCTCAAATTGGGGGGTGTCATGAGTATGGTATGAGCGGGGCTTAAGGGACACTGGACCATTACTTCTCCTAGGGTGCCTTATCAGCTAAGGCTGGCATTTTTATACCATTCCAATGAAATGTAGTTTTGACAAATTGAACCGCATTTTTTTATCAATGAAATGAGGATATGAAATGAACCAAAACCATATATATTAGATATACATACTTAAAAAAAATTGCTGCCATGCACATACCTCTGTAAATATTTCTTTCTTTCTTTCACTTTCAGTCCAGAACATGGCTAAAAATAACTCGGGGAGACAGTTGCCTAAAATTAGGGACTCTTATAAGCTTAGAAATTTGTTAGAGTAACAGGTTTTGCATTAGTGAGCATTTTCTGAAGGATATGAAGTCTGCAGCTCAAATGTCTATCGTTATTCTTTGAATTCAGTTCTCAATGATTTGCAAGAAAATCAAATATTTTATGAGGAACAGACCAAAAATATGAGACAAAAATTTGGACTTTCTGTAAAAATCAGGACAGTGGAGAGCTATGGGTCTCAGTCACCTGAGGTAGCTTGAGACAGCAGAAATTGCTCTTTGCTGCTTTATGTGCCTTTTTTGAGTGGGGGTTTTGCCACTCTGCAAATTGTAGTAAAATAGAGGATTATGATTCGATCACCGATTATAATGCACATATTATTTGTTTGTGTTATGGATGCCAAGAAATTTCCCTCACGAGTGAGGCCCTCAAGGTGAATCTTGCCATCCATGTTGAGAACATATAATTTAAGGTTAGGACCGGTGAATCAGTCATAACTCTTTGTAGTGCATGGAGCTTTGATTACAGGGAAAAAAACTGTTGTGTTTTCCTGGCTTTCAAAACTGCAAAACAATTAGCAAGCACTACCAGGAAGGTAGTGTAATGCAATCCGTTACATTTACACTTACCTTTCATATGTCTCCTCTGTCTAGTTTTTGTAGAACATCCAGATTTTGCTTCATATTTTGGCCTGTTCCTCATAATATCTGTGATTTTAGGACATACCACTGAAGACTGAAGTCAGTAAATAATGACATCTATTTGAGTTTCAGAATTGCTGTCCTTCAGGAAATGGATGGTACTACATCCTGTTGTCCTGGTCCACTTCAATAAACACACAACACCAAATGACATTTGATGACTATTATTAAATTTCCATAAACATGATTGTTAACCAATAATTATAAATGTCAACGAAAACATGACACAGGTGATAACATCCATGCAAGAAAACATAAAATAACCATAAGGGCAGCATAACAACTCACTCTTGATAAGCAGCATCCCCCACTTGATCACTTATCTTTGCACTAAGAAGGCAGCATTCCCACTCACCTTCAATTTATTGAATTACACCACCATCCAAATAAGCAGCTCTGCTTGCTTATTAACTTATCGAACAGAGCAACCACTCACTTAAATTCCCAACTTATTGAATTGCACATCCAACACCAGAGGGGGAACAGAAGAGTGCAAGCCTGCCCCTCTTCTCCACCTTCCCAAACAGAAATAGCCACAATTCCATTAATAAAAAGGGGAAGGGTGGGAGGGTAGCAAGTTCATGCCAAAATATGACTACTACCTCAATTACACTTGACAAAACCCCCTAAGCCCCTCCCTACTCTTATCTCATTTCCTCCTAAACATCCTTCCATCCCATTTAACCCTATCCTCCCTTATTCTTAATTCCTGCTAATCTATGTATCTAGCCCCACTTGAAGATGTCCTAGGACAAAATGGTCTGTTCCAAACCTGATTTGTCCTTGTCCACTTCAATAAACACACAACACCGAATGACATTTGATTACCTTTATTAAACTTCCATAAACATAATTGCTGACTAATAATTATAAATTTCAACCATAACATGACACAGGTGATAACATCCATGCAAGAAAACATAAAATAACCATAAGGGCAGCATAACAACTCACCCTTGATAAGCAGCGTCCCCCACTTGCTCACTTATCTTTGCACTAACAAGGCAACATTCCCACTCCCCTTCAATTTATTAAATTACACCACCATACAAATAAGCAGCTCAGCTTGCTTATTAACTTATCCAATAGAACAACTGCTCACTTTCCTTCCCAACTTATTGACTTGCACATCCAACACCAGAGGGGGAACAGAAGAGGGCAAGCCTGCCCCTCTTCTCTGCCCACCAGCCTGACTAAGCTGTTCCCCTCTCTCCGACCAAACTTCCAGCAATCTAACCACCAGTAAGGCAGTAGGCCAAACATCATTCGGTATACCCATCCTCCATAACAAAGCTGGATCAAAGTCTTTACCTCCTAACCCTATATATAACTAATGAAAAACAGTCAATTACCTAACAGCTGAAAACAAACCACTGACCCCTCTCCTATGCTAAGGTAGCAAACCATAACCTCATAACCTATCATGACTACTGCGCATGATCTAACTAATCCATACCACCCAGCCAATGAATGCCCCACAATAAGTCCAAGATCATTACCATCCACTGGACCACCCATACTAAGCCCATTGCCACTGAAACCATGCCGAGGCAAATGCATGCCACCATACCACATTACAACCCTCTTTTACCACCCAATGAAAATATATATTTTTTGTGTGTCCAATGAATGTAATACCCCTCTTAAATCTCTTTTTAAATTCCATTTAGTAAAATGTTGCCATCACACCACCTACCCATTGTAAACAATAACACATTTAGCCACCATCATGGCCAGTAGCAGTACAACCCCAAATACACCAATAAACCAAGCCAGGCAAAACTAACTAAACACAATATACCAACAAACTAGAGAATGCCTGATACCACCAGGTCACACAAGGTCCATGACCCACTATTACCATCCAGAATGTAGTGAATAAACCCAACCCAGTCTCTCCTGAGAATGCTGTAACTCAAAGCTAAATCCTCCTATCAAAATCTCCTATCTAGCTCACAAACCTAACTCACACAATGCAACCCACTAATCCCCTCCCCCTAATGCCTGCAACACTATCTAACCCATTTCAAAGAAGACCATCGCTACCCATAAAACAGTGTAAAATTCAGGTTCCTATTAGAACAACAAAAATGCATTTTGTCGAATGCGTTTTCGGCAACACCTAAAGAGCGAACGGGCAAAACAGTGAAGCGGCTGTTCAGCTAATTCTTTCCCTGGGAAAGATGTTGCTTGACCACTTTGTTGCTTTGCCATGTTCTGCACTGTAGTGTGGTCTCAGAGATTCCCTTATCCAGTATAGCTCCCGAGCGTAAATCTGCAAGAGTTACTGACCTTAGGGTTAGGGTGCGGGTTAAGGTAAGTGCATATGTATGAAAGTGTTTACTTTTTTGTTTTTTGCATTAGATGTACGGTTGAATGAAGTGCATATGTATTTTAAGCTGTTTACTTTTGTTTTGGGGGGCTAGAATTAGGGTGAAGGTAAGTGTGTATGTGTTTGGAACTGTTTATGTAAATGTGCTACAGTTACTGACCTTAAGGTTAGGGTGCGGGTTAAGGTAAGCCCATATGTTTTAAAATGTTTACTTTTTTTTTTTTTTTTTGCATTAGATGTATGGTTGAGTTACGTGTATATGTGTTTTCAGCTGTTTACTTTTTTTGGGGGGGGGTAGAATTCAGGTTAAGGTAGGTGTGTATGTGTTTGGAACTGTGTACTGTTTTTTTTTTGGTTGGAACAGCGATTTCTTTCCCTAGGAAAGAAATCACTGTTCTGAGGTGTCGACAATTTCAGCTTTCACTGAAATAGGGTCGATGAAACATTGTTTGCTGTTTTAAGTGTGCGATGTTTTAATATAGACCCTAAAATTCAACCCTAATGCTCCCCATACAAGATCGAACCAAAACAAGACATTACCTTGTGACTGCAGGGAAGAAAAAACACAAAAAACAACTCCATATTCAGCTGCACTGCTGGCAACTCATGACCTCCTTTTGTGCTGCTCCATCAGCCAAAACCGTCCTCAGCTTCTTCTCTCATATGTCAAGTCCACATTTCTTCAGTACCCCAAGTAATATCCACTGTGTATGACCCCATCTGCACTCAGGGTGATCTGTAAAAGAAAAGACTGTACGTACTCCACACACATATAATCCAATTTCTTAATGACCATTATGTAGCACAAAGGGCATATTTCCTTCATCCACTGCATAAAATGCAGACACTACCAGATGAAAAAACACCCCTAAAAATTAAGATGTCCTAACAAAGATCCCCATAAAATTACCTCCCACCTCACAAAGTAATGGTACAACAGTTATCCATGCAAAATAAAACAAAACATTGCATTAAAAAGTCTTATTCTATAAATAAAATTATCACTCTTCCACCAACAAAAGAGTTCTCAACAAAATTAATAATTAGACAAAGAAAATTAAAACCATCCACACTCCTGCTATACAGCTGATTACAAAAATTCCCCTTACGGCTCCACCTATGTACCCTCTGGACAAGGGCAACATTCATCCTGTGTTCGTCTTAACTAAGAGCAACATGCGCTGCACTCTGTATTGTAGAATCTCACTTACCTGAACATGGCTAGGTTATAAAAAATAAACTTAGAACCATTAGCCTGGAAACCACCCCAAGTAAAGAATAAAGTAAGCTTGTTACCATGCTGTTTACCACACCTCAACTCAGCCTCCCCCACAGCATCCCTATCTTTTAAATACAATTACGCAATAACCATAAATGAAACATTAATAGATAACCGACTTAAAGGCCCTAAAACCATTGTAAAAACCCTAAAACCTAGTAATTTCCTATGCCTAGGATAGCTATGCATCCACCCTACCTGCAAGAACCCCAGACCCCTCATAAAATTCCCCAACCCTGCTTAACCCAGCCCCAAGATACACCCTCTTCACTTGCCAACACATTACCCAAACTGCACCAAATACACCATACCTTAAAGAACCATGAGTAAAATAAGATTTCCTGTGACCTCACTGTGCACAACTCCAACAACCAGAACATCCAACCCATCAGAATCAATTATATCAAACAACTTCCAGCAGGACAGCGACTGCTACTTCACGCTCCCTCACTTGAACACCTTTGTCCACCATTCTATCAGTGAAGACAGCCACCAGTACCTGCACTTCCACCTCTGACCCACTTCCTTTAGGTCAGCAACTGATGTCCACTCTGCTCTTCCCCACCTTCAAAGAAAACAAGCACCTTGCTGTCATGAAAATTGCAAAGTTTCTAGGTATCAATCTCACTGTCCTATTAAGGAGCTACTAGTAGGATGCTCAGCCCCATGTAACTAACAAACAATGACATCATTATTTTTGATTTCCTAGACTTTATAAATCTTTTTATACAACCTATAGTTCTATAACTATCATTAACCAATTAGTTCATATGATTAGAAAAACTTATAGCAGAATCTACCTAATATACCCAGGTCCTCAAATGAGTCTACAGTTTCAATTACTGTGTGCTGTATCAAATATTCTCCTTTCAATTTATGCCTACCAAATCTCATATGCTTAGTTCTTGATGTATTTATCAGCATATTATTCATCTGTGCCCAAATGGTCAATTTAGTCAAGTTATTTAGCAGACATGCCTTATCTGTAATACATGTAATCAGTTTACCCAATTTTGGGTCATCTGCATATAGACTGTAGAACACCTCATATGAGAAAGTTAGGTCTGAAAGATACAATCTAAACAAGTAAGGGCCTAGGATTGAGTCCTGTGGGACACCCAGACTGTAACCAAGGATTTCGCCTGTCCAGTTGCTGTATAATATTTGCCATGTCCTATCTGTCAGCCGTGCAGCTATCCATCTTATCGAGAGTACATCAATACCTAGTTGCACAGTGTTACGTGTATGACTCTGTAAAATGCTGAAGCTAACTATATGAATTACATCACAGCACAATTTTTGATTCATAGCTATTATTATATTGTTATAGACCCTCATGTTACAGGTGGCACTAGATCTGCTTTCACAATATGCATGCTGATATATGGTTTCAAGTCTGGACATTCTACAAAAATCTGTACACTGTGTATTAATTCACATTCTCTCATCCTGTCAAAATTTCAAGAAAAAACGTAGTTTCTGGAAAATCCATCAATAAACTGAAGAACGTCTTGACTTGTAAGTAAAAAACCAAACCAGCTCCCGGAAATCTTAAGCCTTTAATGAACCGAACACATGAAACAACAGTGAATAAAAGCAATGAAAACAATAAAAGGTACTTGTAACTCAGTTTCTGGAAAATGTATGGTAAAACAAATCCTGTTACTCTAGCTACTTTATAAATTTAAAAGAGTGCAATATTTAACATCATAACTCTCAACCTTCCATCTCCAAAATGAGGAACACTAGCCGTCATAATGTGGAACAAATGGGCAAAATGTGGCTTACTATCAACTTCAGCTAGGAAGGTCACAGGACAGTTAAAAAATGTTGGTTTTACTTATATCTTTTAGTGAATTAATATAATTTAGTTATTTTTAACATGGATTTCACTTAAAATATCCTAACATTGAATTAAGACCACATTGAGAGGTATGTTAACAATCTATTCCTAATTTTGGGCCTTTGTCCAAATTTCTTGCACTTAGAGGTTGAGGGGTATGCTTAACATACCGTTCCAATTGCTCAAGTCTCATGTGGTCTTAACCCACCCCAGACACATGCTGCAGGCATTTCTCCCCTTCATTTAAAGCCTGCAGAAATCCACCACCACCACGATAAACCATTAGTCTAATAGAATGAGGAATCAACTCATACAGCAACATTGGCCTCCATCATCAACCACACCACTCAACACACCTCCAGCCACAAAAATCAACAAGGCCCCCACAGAAACCTACCCCCACCAGCAACAACAGCAGCCCACACAATCAGAGATGAGACCGCAACTCCAGCCTCCATCCAGTGGGTCAGTCCAAAGCCATCCACCAGGCAACTCCCCTGCCCCCACAGCAGAAACACAGCAAGTGAGCCGCAAAGAAGCATACCAACGAAATTCAGCTATGTGTAACCAAAGAAAACCATGCAAGCAACACCTTTTTTTTTTTTTAATCATAATCCAACTCCAGTTAGGACTACATTTAAAACTGTCTACCCCCAGCAACTGAATGACAATGCATGGATGCTATGCGCTGATATAAAATAAAACATAGCTACTAACAGATATCGATCCCATATAATACAAGGCTTACCTAAAGGAACAGATAACAAAGACAGTAACTATCATCCCTAAACCTGAATACCAGACTCATAACTACAGACTAACTCCCCCTAGACATATTGAAACTATGAGCATAACATGATCTGAACTAGAATAAAACCACATACAAGAAGCCATTACCATACTAATGACAAGGGCTGGAAGTCTTAATCCTACTAGCTAGCAAAACCACACGTTTTATGAGCAGCAGACCAAAGTTATGAGGCAGAGCTGGGAACTAGTGAAAAGTACCGACCTTATTTATTTTTTATTTTTCTACCAGTATTCTAACTCAAACCTTTATGGCATAACACGTCCTTTTAAATTCTTGTTATTTTTATAACAAAATTTTGGGATGTTTCCAACATACCTGTGAGTTTCTCATCTACCGCTAAAACATTGCAATTCCTAAGTATTGTATTTCATAATGCTTTACGGCTTGTCCCTTTTGGTCCTACCGACAATATAAATGATAAAGACAGAACAAACCAACACAAATTCTAGCACATCAGCGACCCCTACAATTACAGAGCAGGGGACCCTTGGACCTGCAACAGAGCCAAACCACAATCTACCACACAAGGAATAAAGTGCTCCCCCTGGACTCACCGATGATTTCCAGAAATCACGCTTTGACAAGGACCAGACACCCTCTCAACCAGTCGGTCTAGAAATCCAATAACCCCAAAGCAGGGAAAACAAAATCCAAGCCAGGGACACTACTCAAACATTTTCCCCACCCGCCCAGAAAGCTGGTGGAATGCACAAGAAACTCAAGGCTGACAGAATAACAGATCTTGCCTCAGCATGAATTTATCGAAAGGCAGGAAGTCCAAAACTTAAATGTTCGTCCTCATTGACAAACCTTGATCTGAAATGATTTGCCACTTAATTGTCATAAAAACACACAAAATCATGAGGCACCAGTATGGACATACCTCAAAACTCTGTACCCAGGAAGCATAGTCCTCTAAATCCCCTCCCATTCTGTGAAAAGCTGTACCATTAAGAGTTATGGCTCCACTCTACTGGAAATTAGTGCCTCACTGCACATGCACCACAGCAGCAGTTAATTAACCTTGCTCGGACCCGGGAAAAGCCACTCGCAGCTTCAGTGGAGTGGACATGTCAGCATGGTTAAGATACAAGGAGAAAACAGTATAGGCCGAAAGTGAGAGAGCCAAAGGAGCGTGTCTCGACCATTGATCACCCGACATGTGTACCAAATCCCGCTACCAACTGCTTTACCCCCAGCCTCCACACAGCAAACCTCCGCATCAAGAAATCACAAGCAGAAGCCCAGGAAACCAAACAAGGAAAATGTGGCCGACTGCACTCACCAATCCCTGCTTACCCCTCTGTTTTATATTATTTATATGTAAGTATTTATGCATTTATCTATTTATTTATGTATTTATCTATATCCATATATAAGAAGGGATATCCACTAACTGGTACCCCCCCCCCCGATAACAATGATACTTTGAAGGCCCTCCTTTCTCTCAAAGTCTGAAAGTACCCCATGAGAAGAGGACACCAGCTAACCAGCAAAGTGAAGTCAATGGCATGAATGCCACCACCATCACCCTCCCTGCTGCTCTGCTCCCATATCCAAACCATGGCAACTCAGCAATAAGAGAAGAAAAAAAAATACTAATTATACAAACCATACAACCACCTACCCTCGACCAACCCACCATCCACCAGTAACCCAAGGCCTACCTGCATTCCTGGCACACCTACCAGTCGTCTCGGACATGACCTTGCCTTATAGCAAGTTCATGCCAAAATGTGACTCCTACCTCAATTACATTTGACAAAACCCTCTAGGCCCCTCCTTACCCTTACCTCATTCCTCCATCCTATTTAACCCTATACTCCCCTTATTCTTAATTCCTGCTAATCTATGTATCTAGCCCCACTTGAAGATGTCCCAAGACAAAATGGTCTGTTCCAAACCTCACTTATTCTAGCAAGTGAGTTTGTTTGAGAAGTTGGGGACACATTACTGGTATTGACAGCAGGCAGAAGCAAATATTTTGTTTCTGTCTCTGTCATTTGCTAGTCAGTACAGGCATAGTTTTCTGCCTAGAGCTTGACCAAACTTAATGTAAGCAGAGGGTGCTTAACATTTGTTAGGGTTGAGTCATGCACCATTCTGTCTTTTTCCACATATCAGAGCATAATCAGGGTGCTCCATGAACTGCATCTCTATTAAGGCATAATTGATTTCAGAAGTTCTTGAAACTCTGCATTCACAGTAGCATGTGCATGGTTCTGAGCACCAGAAAGGAATAGGGAAAGTTAAGTATTATTTTTATTTAAAAAAAAAAAGTAACCAAAATGAAATTTATTTTTTTTTCTTAACTGGACAGCTGCAGTCAAGTGGCCAGGTCCATGACGTTTGCCCAGATTTTATGCCTTGAGGTGGACTGTCAGAATCAGTTCCTGGAATGACATGGAATATATTTTGAATTAGGAATAGACTGCATGTTACTGGGTAAGCTAGCAATGTAGGTCAGCTTCAATCAGCAATATTTAAGTCTTCTGAAAACGTCATGCGTCATATTTTTAAGATGGCTCTTTCTTAGACTTTTGGTGCAGGCAGACATCTGACTGAATAGCGAATGGCTGAGCTCTGCACTTCCTAAATATCAAAAGCAATAAATTATAATTTTCTAACATTAAACATATTAGGAGTGCTTTTGAATGGCACATACTGTAGCTAAACAGCAATTGCCTAGCTCTCTGTAAGGATTTGTGCTTAAGAAGCTATTGAAGAAAAGGACTAGCCAATCATTTTTATAAGGAAATCAGCATGCACAAAACACAACTACTGCATTCTAAGTTGTCTGCTTATTCACTGTCAGAGAAGATTAGACTGACCATTCCTAGACTACAACTGGACAATAATGAATTATTAAATGTAGTACTAGAATTCAGTGAAATAGTACAGCAGCATAAAGTGGTCTTAGCCATCTTGACCTCCATGAAGTTAAATTGCCAATTCTAGCTGCCTGGGTGAATGACTAACAGGCACATTTACAAGAGTTATAATCTCAGCAGGAAGCACTATGTCATCAAATACAGTCACTCGCAGATACCCAATGACATGGAGAACTTTGGCAGATAATTCAATATCAGAATACTTGGAATGCCAGAGAACTTGGAAGGCTGCAATCTCATCATTTTTTACAATAGTGTACCCTTAAAGCCCTCCTGAAGAACTCTGGCATGATATAAGTGAAAAGATATACAAGGTGCTGGACCCAGAACCTTCTTCCAGTAGTATTTAAACCAGATCTTCTGCTGTAAATAAAAATAGGACATGCTTCAAAGGGTGCAGTGGCAGAGTCCAATAAACTGCAGGAAAGAAACTATTCTTTGTAAAAGATTATTCAACAATGACCCTTCAAAAGAAAAATGATGAAACTACCAGTAGAGTTCCTTCATAAAAGCAACCTCAAAACCACCATCAAACATACATGTTCTTTAAAAGACTCTTCAGCAAAACACACCATACATTTTACAGATTCTTGGAATGAAGCAGAAGCAACAAGGATTGTTCTCCTTGAATATGGGCTGGATTTTCCACTTTTGGTGTCTCCAGTCTATACAGGTAGCCTCCATTCTCTCTATCTATGTCTTAGATATCTACAGAATAGACAGCACACTTGGAGGTGTGAGTATTTCTGTGGCTGAATCAGTGGTACCAGCAAAGTGTTGGCTTTATACAGCATAGTCTTTGTCACTGTCACTTTATAAATGCTTAAAAGTAGGAACTGCAATGCTTCTAAATACGTTTTTTAAATTGTATCCACTGTATTGGGACAAGAATGTGGGAGTTTTTTTTTTCCTGTTTTTCTTTCTTTCTCTCCCTTGCAGTGCTCAATTTCTGTTTTCATATTCTCATGCCATTAATTAATAGCAGTGGTCACCCACAATACAGCCTTTTGCTTACAGCATAACTTGCCTTTTTTACAACATTCCAGTTTATGACTGTCTTTGTGGAATTCAGCTTTTATCCAGCTGACTATTAGTATTATAAATATATAATGTAGTGCATTTATATGGCTCCATTTATTTATTTTTCTGATTGTGTAAAAAGTAATATAACACTGATCTAATTTCAAGAGCATGTCTACTTAGCCAGCTGGAATTTGTTCAGATATTCCAAGAAGGAAAATAGCCATGATATATTATTTTCTCCCTTTACATTACTCCCTCTTCTATTTGTTCCCATTTCCCTTACTCTTAGGTTATTGTTTAAAGCAAAGAAGCAGTACAGCTAAACTAATTTGACCAAAGCAAACCTTGTGTATATAGTATGTTATTATATTATACAGTGATGCTCAGATATGATGCATAATCCAGAGCACGCAGACAATAAATTATTAACAAAAACACAGAGTTATTCTGGAAATTAAAGCATGGAATTTTATAGCTTTTATGTATGATAGTCCCTATTGGATGATGGCATTGTTTGCCCTGCAAAATCTTAAGCATCAGTAAAAAAATCCCAATTTGGGCATCTAAAAAGGTGACAACCTTAATTTTTAACAACATTTTTTGTAATATTGATCCATTTATATGAGTTATTCTTTTCTATAACTACAACAGCTATATAGAAAATAGTGTTCTAGTCATAGTCACAGCCCAGAAAGGTATTGATTTGTCATGTTTAATGACTGATTTTGAAGAAATGTTATTATGCTACAACATAGCAAATCAAGGTGTAGTAATGCAACAGCCATGGAAAGATGCAGATTATGAAGGCATCTGTGAATTAGTTAAAAAGTTGTATAACACACATTCAAAAACAGATGGCAGAACTTTTTTGTTTGGTGCTTGTAAAATACTTTTGAACAAACACAGTAAAGCACATTTATCCAACATTCAGGGCAAAAAGATTCATATTCCTACTGGACAGACAGGAAGACGGTAAGAGGAAGTGACGATGTCCAGCAAAGAGGTGGATGGATTGTGTGAAAGAAGACCTGCAACAGTCAGTCATGAGTGTTGAAGAAGGCAGGAGTGTGGCAATGAATCAAGAGAGTTGGCGACAGTTAACATGATACCCTGACCCCACATAGAAAAAAATGGGAAAAAAGGGGTTGATGATGATGATTCCTACTGCAGACACTAATAATAACATAACCATTTCTTTTTAGTTTAGATTAATAGCTCCTGGATTGAATGATAACTTTGCAACCTCAAAAAAAGTGCAGAGAGGGTTTCCCATTTCTTGCAAAGCTATAAACTGACAATCCTTATAACATCCTGCAAAGTAGCTAGTTTCTTTGGCTGGAGCTGTATAACTGTTGTGAATGGCTTAAAACAAAGTCAGAAATAAATTTATACAGTCATCATTCAGTAAAAAAATGCAAGCACTCTCACTACAGAAGATGTGTAAGATACCTGTGACTCATACTACTGCCATTGTATGTCAGCAGGATAGGAAGATAACATCCATTCTTTATGTCTAGTGATTAGTGATCTAATCTGAAATGAATACTGTGAAGGAAAGATGAAATGTCTATAACAAGATTATATTAATATGGCAGGTATCCATGACAGACATTGTATGAAAAAAACATATTAAAATGTTATAAGCAGCGTATAGAGTGATTTTGATGAATTAAAACAACTCAGCAAACAATGATACAATAACACATTTTCTTTAGTTTTATGATGTACTTTTCTTTTAAATAAAAGTTAGATTGATTAAGTAGTGTATCTCTCTGCATTTACATGTGGAAAGAGGGGTATGAGGAATTGTTGTAAAATATAAATGGGATATGGCAAGCATTATGTCAAAAATAAAGTTTTGATTGTAGATTAAATAGTTGGGGAGGCAAAGGAAAATAAAAATTGATTTGTTGGGCATTTTTTGATTTACCATTTTTATTTCATGTGTATATAGTAAGTTATGTATGATTTTCATTGCATTAATTCTTTTGTTTTGTAGATAAAATATAAATATTTTGTTTATATAGTTTTGCAAATAAAGTTCCCCTCCTCCTTTTGATAAGTGTCATGGGATCTTGTATATCCGCCAGAGCTACCACCAACTCAAAGAGATGAGCCTTTGATTTAATCTCTCATCCAAATGAAGGTAAACAAAGGAGCGCATCATCCCTTTACACTATCATCATTGAAGGCAGTGAATCCAATCAAATGGGGTGGAAAAATCAGTGATCTAATCTTTGAACAAAAAAAGGTGATGTTGATCCTGATACCAAAGGTGCAAATTACTGAACCACCTAATTAGTTTAGCTATAGAACCTTAAGAAACAAATGTATGATTATTGTTTTTATTATAACTCTGTAGAACATAGGATTAACCTGTTCATGTATGGTCTAATGCTTTTTATTATTAATCAGTTACCAGCCAAGAAAGTAATTCAAATATCATGTTACACCCCAAATACATCAAAATGAGAGGACTTACCAATTAGATTCTCTCCTTTGCAGAAATTCTGTAAACGTTATGACTTTAATTGGTAAATAAAGCATGTTAATTACAGAGACAGTATCAGAATTTTAAATGCTTCTGTGAACTTCATCCAGACATTCACGTGAATAATATAGTTTTTTAATTCAGAGACATTACTTCCCTCTTCCTGCAAGTTAAATACAAATTTAATTAGTTATTGCTTGATAAATTAATACCAGTTTTACTAATATACATGTAGACTCTTTTAAGAAAATGATGCAACAGAATTTACAGAAAATGTTGAAGCAGTTGCATAAATATATATCATGCTGTTCCAAGTTTTCACTTTCATTGGAACAGAGACTGCTAATGGTAAAGATAATTATTTATTATTTATTATTTATTTCAGTTTGGTGTCCGGGGAAGTCCACTGGGCCCATGCGTGCCCGTTTTCAGTGGAGGCCCGGGGAGAAACGCTCCAATTATTACATAAGCATTGAAGATATAAAAGTATGTAAGTTACAGAAATAAAGTACAGTTTACATGAATGAACATTCTCTATCAGGCTTAATAGACAAAAGACAATTATGATGTATCAGGAAGGCTGTACTGTGGAGATTCACATTAGGAAAAATCATCATAACAATTGAAGTGTAGCAAACTTATACAAAAACAGTCGATTAAAGTAAGGAAACAGTTTACAGGCATTAATTTGACAAAAGCGGTTATTTACAATATTTACAAGGAAGATTGATATAGAATGTCAAAGTAAGGAAACGATTTAAAAGCATTAATTCGACATAAGAAGCTATTTACAATATTTACAAGGTAGACAGATACAGAATCTTCAGAAAGAGTTGCAGAGAGTTAGAGACAGCTCAGAGAACTAGTTGTTGGGTGTTAAGAGAGAATAAGGAAGCAAGGAGTAAAAATTCCTTTGGGTAGTAGTTATAAGGACTTAGACAGGGTGGAAGCAGGAGCATTTCCATTTCGAGTGCAAGTAAGTGAAAAGTTGGGTTTTAAAGTTTTCTGAGTTAGTTATTGATCTGAGTGTGGAAAGGAGAGAATTCCATTTCTTGCCTAGTGAGAAAGAGAGGAGAAGCTGACCAGCAGGCCATTTTGGTTTGTGGATAGAGATTAGGTTTTGATTTTCAGATCTAAGAGGTCTATTGGGGGTATAGGGGGGGATGATGTTTATTAGAGCTGGACATTTGTTTGGGTGAAATATAAGTCTGTGTGCTGTGGTGAGTTGGAGGTAGTCTAGATAATTTGGGAGTTCCAGCCAGTTTAGAGAGTTAAGGGTATGGCAGTGATGGGTGGAATTTTTGGATCTGGAGGCAAATTTAGAGATTTTGTTATAGCAGTTTTCCAGTTTAGAGGTATTGGTGGCAGTCACGTTAGTTAGAAGAGGGGCTTCATATAATAGGGATGGGAGGATGTAGGTAGTAGCTAAAGTATGTCTAGTAGAGTTTGAGAGAAAGAGATTGTTCCTATAAAGCATTCCTAGCTTTTGGTGGGTTTTCTTTATATTTTGTTGGATATGGATATCGAACTTGAGTTGTTCATCTATAGTAATGCCAAGAGGTTTTGCAAAGGGAACTACTTCAGTGAGAGAATTGGAATGACTGAGGACTTTAAATTAATTTTTGTCAAAAGAGAAAGTCTTGGAGGGAGAGAAAAGTAGAGGTTTATATTTATTTGTATTTAGAGACAGGTGATTTTGTTGCATTCAGTTTCCAGTAATAGAAAAGGCAGCTTGGGTTTTAGTCAGAAGTTCAGGGAGGTTGAAAGCAGAGCAGACTATTGTAGTATTGACTGCAGATTGAATGATTTTGGCATCAGGAATGGCAGAGTGAAGGTTATTTATAAAGATGTTAAATAGCATAGGTCCGAGGATGGACCCTTGGGGAACACCAGTTGGGCTAGGAAAAAATGAGGAGATAGTGTTCTTCCATTTAATTGCTTGAGATCTCTCAGACAGGTAGCTAGAGAACCATGCCACAGTGTTTGGAGCGAGATGTAGGTTGGAGAGATGATAGATAAGGTGGTTAAGGGAAACAGTGTTGAAAACCTTGGAAAGGTCAAGTAGAACTGTGGAAACTAAATGACCTGAATCTCGGGCTTGGTTGACAGTTTCTAAGAAGGAGAGTAGAGTGGTTATGGTGCTATGGCCAGGACGGAAGCCATGCTGGGTAGATGTTAGGAGTTGGTCTTGGGTTAGGTAAGGCATAAGTTAGAGATGGATACATTTTTCTAAGATTTTGGAGATTGGAGAGAGCAGAGCAATGGGCAGGAAGTTTGAAATGTCAGTATTCTTGCCACCTTTGTGGAGAGGAAGAATGTAAGCAGAATGCCATAGTTGGGGTACATATGACTCCTTTATAGATATGTTGATTATGATGGTAATTGGGAGTGCAATACTGTTGGCTGTGCATTTTAGGAAGGAGGAGGGAATAATATCAGGAGCATTGGAGCAAGGTTTAAATTTAAATAAGAGTCTTTTTATGAGATTAGTGGAGACTGGCTTAAGCTCAAACATAGGGTGGTTAGGGGAAGAGAAATGGAGGTTAGGTGGATTATTGCTATGGAAGGTCTTGGTCAGGTTGGAGATAGCTTCAACAAAAAATGAATTAAATTTGGAGCTTAGTTCAAGGTCAGATATGCTTGGGTCAGGGCAGGGGTTGTTCTTGGAGCTGGGGTTGAGAAGGGAGCTTATGGATTTCCAGAATTGTTTGGGGTTACAGTTATTGTTGGACTGTAGTTTAAAGTAGTAGGATTTTTTGTCCTTTGTGATGAGTTGCTTTGTGAGGTTACAGAGTTGTTTGTATTCGATCGGGGTTTGGGGCAGTTTGTTGTTAAGGTAAAGCTTCCAGGATCTGTCCTTTTGATGCATAATTTGCATGGTTTCTTTGTAGGGCCATGGGGCGATTTTAGCTTTTATTCTTCTGTTTCTTAATGGTGCTAGGGAGTTTAGAGTGTCAAGGAGGACTGAGTTGAAGTGTTCTATTGCTTTATCAAGAGAAAGGGTGTATAGGATTTGCCAGTTTATTTGTTTAAAGATATTTGAGAAGGTTGAGGGGTTGAACTTGCTAAGGTTTCAGGTGAGAATGTAGTGATGCTGATGGGGGGTAGAGGAACTTGAGCGCTGTATGAGGGCAGGGAGGTAGTCGCTAATGGTGTCAGGAATGGTACCAGAGTAAGTTATTTTGTTTGGATGGGAGACTAGGATTCAGTCTAGAATAGATCAAGGGGGATTTGTTTTGCTGGGTCAAGTGGTGGACAAGTTGAGTGAAGTTATAGAGGTTGGTGAATAGGATGGGAGAGGGATTATTAAACTTGTTCCAGTCGAGATTTACATCCCCTAAAATATAAGTTTCATAATTAATTTCAGATGAGTCCCATAGGAGGATGTCTTTGAGGGTAGAGATGTTGTTCCCAGGGGAATATAAAGGGCTATGATGCAGATATTTTTGTGCTTGTTTATTTTTAGTAGACCAACTGTTAGTTCGGTATTGTTGAATTGTGGGATAGGAATTTGGAGGGGAATTAAGGTAAAAAGATTAGATTAGATAAGGGTAGTGCCACCACCTTTTTTATTTAGTCGGTCAGTTCTAAGGGACTGGAATCCTTTAGGCAAGATTTCGGAGTCAGAGATATGGGGTTTGAGCCAGGTTTCTGAGATGGCTAGGATGTCAGGTTGGTTATGGGTTAGCCATGCTTTAAAGTGGTGAATTTTATACTTAAGACTTTGAGCATTGAGAGTAAAGAATGTTAAGGTATTGTGGGGGGAGGGGGGAGGATGAAGAGGGGGGAATTATTAGTTAGGGGCTAGGCCCATGGTTGGGATGGATATCTCCAGCAAATAAAAGGTTGTAGAAGAATGAAGTGTTTATCTATTTGGGTTTATTTTGTATAGGTTTAGGAGGAAATAACATTACTTTAGAGGTAAGTATAAGATACGTTTATAAGATAAGTTTCCCAAGTTATTATATACCATCTCAAATGACTGGATCAGGCCACTTAAAACTCTTCATGTGTTGCATAGAGATATAATACATACAATTCACATTACAGACCAAGGTATAAATGAACTCCAGTAAACCCCATATCATTGAGGTAAAAGGATACTGGATATTGAAGGATACAGTAAGGTGACCAAGTTACAAATATGGGCCTTATTACATAGACCCATGACCTGCAAACCTACTGAATCATTCCATTTTTCTTTCTAAAAATATGAGTGTCTACTTGTGTCTGGCTGGCCAGTTGTTAGTTTACTCACCTGTGTTGGAAAACCAAGCTCTTGACCTTTTCTGTTTTCTTTCAGAGATGGTCATTACATGAAAATAATGTTAAAGTCAAAGGAATGTTTAAAAGTTGGAAATCATCAGACATTTATTAGAGATAAAAATTGTTGTAAAAAAGACTTACATTTCTTTCCAGAATATACAGCAGCATTTAGTATTCCTCAGGCTGACTTTTATAAATGTCTAAAAATCATCCATATCATTGCTTATATAATATATAGCTGCAATTCTGAACAACTGCTAATGAAACATCTAGCTGATATTTTGATTAAAGGATATTCAGTAAGTTATTTTGCAATTCATAACTGGTATGACTACTAATAGCTTATATTCAGTCAAAGCCTCACCATTTTAGCTGGAGTAGGATAATATTTGAGGATCAGCTAAAAGAAATTGATAATTAGTTCTTCACATATTTCAAGAATGCTTTGGATTCTGACAGTGGAATTTTACAAATACATTTCTACACCCTTCAAAAAATGTCTCATGTAGAGATCTGAAGGAGTTATATTACTGGGAATAATTTATTTGGTCTTGTTCATTTTATATTATGTTGAATATATTATGCAGATGGTTTTGAATGATACTATTAGAATAAGTAAATAAATGGTTCTCTGTAGAATCATAATTTCAGTTTGTGTTTCAAAATGAGATCATAAAATGTTACTATTTGTATCACGGTGAGCCAGAAATGTATTATCTTTAATATGAATTCTAATATACAGCCAGCAAAACTTCACTGAATCCCAAGGACTATGATTGAAATCCAGTATGGCATACCAGTAGTACCGATATGAAATAAAATTGAAAATGTAACAGTCAGATGAAGAGCCTAATGGCTTTAGAATTTAAGATGGAACATTTGAGCAGTAGCACTGTGTAAGACTTAGTAAACTAACATTTCTCCATATTACTGGTCAATAGTTAATTTTTTGTGCCTCCTTGCAAAAGAGGTAGGCTGTACTAGTACAGTAAAAAAATAGTCATTGTATATGGTAGTACAAAGGGGAACTCATCTCTTATGTGAAACAAGAGCATTGATTTACTTTAGTTTTTTAGTCATTAAAAACTGTTTTTTTTATCTTTTTCTGAGTCTTTAGAAAAACTTTAAAACTGGCTTTCATACCTACTTTTATGTTCCCTTTGACTAGGATACGTAATTGCTAACATAGTTATTCAGGTTATAGAATATGGTCTACTTATTACTGAATCAAGATCTGTGAAAAACTATTGATACGAATCCGATTAGAAACTATTGTGCATTTTAATATTATTATAGTACTATCTAAATGTTGTTCTGTCAGTGTTTTTGCACTGATTGTATTGATGGAGAGTATACACAAAGTTACATCCTTAATGCTCAAGCTAGAAATGATCAAACATAAATCAGCTATTTTTTTATTTCTATTGTTTGATTAATGAACATATTATTTCTAAGTATAACAGCTGTTATAAACACATCAAAGTTAAATGTATGCATTAATATTAATACTGTTGCTAATTCTGAAAAAAAAGATGGGTGCATCTTGAAGCATCATACTACTATTATCATATTTTATGGAGATTTCTTATATGGTTTGCTTTTAGTTGTTTTTGGCTGTCACATTTGTGTGTGTCTAAAAAAGCAGAACATAGGAATATGTATCTTTGGTATTTTTATGTTTTTAATAATTTATATCTGATTTCTCATTGTTACGCCAGCTGTTTTATTTTCATTTTTCTTACACATTGTTGTATTCCACTTTTTCATAGGTGGAGCATTTTTTCTTGTTGGGGAATAGAAAATTGTTCTTGCATTTTATATCGCTACGTTCTTTTTCCAATTTTCATTATATTTTTAAAGATTAGAGAATCTTGTTAATTTGTTTATTAGTATTTCATTCAGTTTGGTTTATCTCAGGCTTGTAACGCATTTTGTTTAATTTGTTTCTACAGTTTGGGTAAATAACTTTCAGGTATTCTCTTTTTTTAACTGTGTTGGATGTATTGTCTTGCTTTAGTGACAGTTATGAGTTGCAAGTTATTGTTAGGTCTTTATTTTTCCTGTTAAGTTTTGTCTGGGGTCTACTTGTACTTACTGTTGTCAAAGCTTATATAGATAAATAGATAGCTAGATAGATAGATAGACAGATAGACAGATATATAGATAGACAGACAGATAGATAAATAGACAGATATGAGTTTATGACAGATGATCAAGGTATCAAAACTTTGAGTGCTATGTCATAAACCAGAGCACTTTGAATCACAAAGATTCGAATACACAGCACTTTGATTCAGAAAGATTCAGAGCAACATAAAAATCTATATTTTTGCAAGTGGCACACCCCCCTGCACTCCCATACCCCCTGCTAATTATATATATTAACTCTGAAATTACAACACAGCAAGGAAAGGATAAATTCCCCAATTTTCCACTTTACCGTGATCTAACACAGCAGAAAAGATGGTGCAGCAGAAAAGATGATGCATTCAGTCAGCTGATTATTGATCAGCTATATTAGCTTTTTTGCAGTACGACAAGTCAGCTTGTCAATGGGCAGAACAGAACCCACACCCACACACACACACACACACACACACATATATATATATATATATATATATATATATATATATATATATATATATATATATACACACACACACACACACACACACACACACACACACATGACCACACAAGTATATATGTCAGCCCTTTTCACTTTATCAAATGTGCATAAAGTGCAATGGAGGAGCATTTTTCCTACCAGTTATTTTACCAAACTTCTGTGTTGCCAAATGTCTGTACTGCCAAAAGAAATAAGTGAGTTTTCATTAGCAGTGTGTGTGTGTGTGTGTGTGTGTGTGTGTGTGTGTGTGTGTGTGTGTGTGTGTGTGTGTTGGGGTTAGGCAAAAGGGTATATTTTACTGTTGTGTGCGTATATGTAGTGGGTGTCTGAGTTGACTTATGGATGGTTTTTTTGAATGTAAGATTAAGGGTGAGGGTTACCACTTATTAGTAAGGTGGTATAGGGAAGGCAAAGTTTTCTAGTATGCATAGAGGTTTCATAAGTGTGTCTAGAGGCCATAGTCCCCCAACTCTGTTATGTATGAGAAGCAAACGTAATGTACTCACCATAACGTTAGGTCTATGTTATCATATTCCATCCATTCCTTTACATGAATGTCTCTGATCCAATGTTGGATCCACCCTTGACTACTGCAAAGCTTAAGATCTGGTGCTCAGGCTCTTCCCCTACCAATTATCCCCATGCACAGAAGCAGCTAACTCAGATCGAGTTTGCCTTCCTATAACTACTTGAAAAAACCTTAATAAATAGGTTAAGCATGCTTGGTGTGAAAAAAATGTAAAAAGCTGTGGAGAGATCTTCTAGATCTTCTGAAGGCAAAGCAAGGTCAGTTAGAGCCATCTCACAGGGGAACAACTGATGATTATCAACACTGACTGCTAAAAGTAATTATGGAGTGGGACAGATGGAAGATAGCAGCGGAATGACTAGAATACAACAGCACAGATCTAATGTTATGGTGTGTACATAACTTTCATATCTGATGTTGTCTTTTCCATCCATTTCTCTATATGAGGGACAGAGTCCCCAGCTACTTTAACTTTAGGGAGGTCTCATGGAAGGACATTCCTGAGCACAGCTGTACCAAAAGAAGCTGAGTAATGAAGATATGAACTTTTGTCCAGGTAGCTGCACAAATGTCATCAATGGGGACACTGGAGAAAAAGGTTGTAGATAAGGCCACAGATCTTTTTTAATGAGCTTTAGGTTCTGAAGGGAGAGAACCCCTTCTTCTCAGTAAATAAAGGAGAGATAAGGTTACTTCAAATACCACTTGTCCTAAATTTGGTTTTGAAAAGGAAATGGATAGTTGATCAGACTTCTTGAAAGGTTTTAGTGTAGTTGAAGCAGCTGGCTAGGTGCGTCTAGCAAATACAAAGTGTATTCTCCTTTATTTGGGAGAAAGACGTGCAAATTTATAGACTGACTGATGGAGAATTCAGAAGCCACCTTTGCTAGAAAGGCTGGATTTGTCCTTAAATATACTCTGTCTTTGTGAAAAAAAAACAGATATGGAGGATTTGAGGAGAGTACATACAATTCTGAAATCCTTCTGGCAGATGTGATAGCTACTTAGAATTAGGTCTTCCATGACAGAAACTTCAAATTGGTCTAAGCAGCAAGTACAAATCGGAGGGCTATCAAGGACTGCAAAACAACAGTGGTATCCCATGGGAGAACTGGATCTCTGAGTGGTAGACATAGAAGAAAGGCACCCTGAAGAAAGGTTTTAGATAACATAAGAGAAGCTATAGGTGGTAGGACCTTCACCAATGTGAAAAGAAGAAATGGCATTCACTGAATTTTGATAGAGGGGTTGTCACAAAAGGGAATACTGCCAGCCCAGCTATCTAGAATTTTGTAAAATGATTATTTGACATTTGTTAATATCAACATGTTTCATGTAAAATGCTTGTATTACAAATGTATTAGAACTGTATGTTATATAAGATGGTTTGTACAGACGTGTGCTGAAGAGATATTTCGTACAGTGCTTATGCTTGAAATGGATCCACAGTGTACTCTTCTGGAAGAGAACAGAAATGTACATACACTATTGTAACTGTTTAAATTTGTATATTTTAACAGTAGCAACTAGGACACAGGAGATTAACTTCAGAAAAAAGGTGAAATTAAATTACTTTATGGCCACCCAATAAAAAGATGTTACCTTTCAATTTCAGTGCAGCAGGAGACATAATGTCTGTACTAGAGAAGTTTCCTGTATTGTCTTGGAAGTGTTTTATTGTTTTATGACTTCCAGGATCTGCAAAGATCTGAAGAAAAGCTCTTGTGTATGTATTTTCACAGGTGGATGTTAAAGGGTCTATCTTATGTTATCAAATGTTAATTTTGTCAAAAACGTAATTATCGACCCATAAAAGTCAAACTACAGCAATAGTGAAGTGTAATAATGTTGAAGTCAGCATGTTCAAAAAGTTATAGTTGGCCCATTGTAGTGTAGTTACGTATCACGTCCATACAGCATCATGTTACGGTTGCTTCATGTAAAAGTAATGAGCTACTGAATCAGCCTATGGACTTGTAAGTTCACTGTGTGGAAAAAAGTATATTTTTATGGTATGTTACTTTTATAATAAAATGGTACAACTTTATTATGTTGTCACCTGGGAGTGATAGTCCATTGCATTACACTGCATAAAGACTGGAACTATGGCTGACAGTTCATAGGTTCATAGGTTCATACTAGGCTATCTGCCCTGGGGCAATTATAAGCCTAGCCCGATTCTGTATGGCTTACGCCACCCCTTGATTTGGGTATACTGTGCCCTTTTAAGGTTTAGTTTACTGTGCCTCTGTCCAATAGTGACACGGGAGTAATCCCTGGGACAAACCTACGATCCCCCATCCACTTATCGAGATTCTTCTTGAAGAGATTCAGTGAGGTGCTTTGCCTCACATGAACTGGAATTCTATTCCAGAGCGAAGGGAGCCTCTGGGTTATGAACCTGTACCTCCAGCAAGTTCTATTTATTTCTGTGCTGAGGTTCAGGTCCCTCGAGCGTGTGGCTCTAAGGGATTTAGATTTACTGAGGTGGAGCATGTCCGTTAATTCTGGATTTGACATAGCTTTGTATGTCAGGTATAGATCACCTCGAAGTAGGCGGTATGCAACTGAGTAGAGCTGGAGTTTTTTTAACCGAGCAGCATATGGCATCTGTTTGAGACCCTTGATCCTCTTGGTGAGATACTTTTGGGGTCTTTCTAATTGCTGCAGGTGTCGGGTAAGGTACATCCCAAAAGGGGCATTGTATTATATGATGGGCCTGATGAGGGATGAATAAAGGGGCACGATTACCTCTCTTGATCTAGATGTGAAACCCTTCATGATGAGGTGGGCTATGTAGAAGGTCTTTCTAACCACTTTGGCAATGTGGTTTTCAAAGGAGAGATTGCTATCAACTTGGGTCCCCAGGTCCCTAATAACATTCTCTGTACTTAATGGGTTTCCGCCTATGTGGTAATTTGTGGGCACATTGTTTTTGCCAAAGGGTATGACTATACATTTTTTGGCATTTAGCTTTAAACCATGGCGCTGGCACCAGTAATCTGTCTCTGTGAGACCTTTTTGAAGGATGTTTGTGTCAGCTGGAGAGTTGATTATGGTGCCCAGTTTGCAGTCGTCTGCGAACTTGGTGAGCCATAGTCCTCCCACGTTTGCCTGTACCTCGGAAAAGTATATACCGAACAAGAGTGATCCCAGGACAGAACCCTGTGGGACGCTACTTGTGACCGGTTTTGAGTCTGACATGGCTCCAGCAACTCTCACTCTGTGGGTTCTGTCTTTGAGCCAGTTTGCGACCCATCTTGTGACATAGGGGTTTATATTTAAGCTGGATAGCTTACCTATGATGCCCGAGTGGGGTATTGTGTCAAATGCCTTTGCAAGGTCCAGATAGGCTGTGTGGACTACCTTCCCTTCATCTATGGCTTTGGTGACTGTTTCAAAGAAGTTAACCAGGTTCAAAAGGCAGGATCTGCCCTTGACAAAGCCGAACTAGGTAGGATCTAGTGTCTGTAGGTCCCCAATGTCTTTGTTTATGAGCTCCATGATGATCCTCTCCATAGCCTTGCAGACTAAGCTAGTCAGGCTTATGGGGCGATAGTTTCCAGGGTCCGTAGATGCTCCACCTTTGTGGAGTGGAACCACTGTTGCTGTACGCCATTCTGTGGGCACATATCCTGTAGTGAGGCTGAGATTGTATAGCTGTTTTATTTGAGGGATTAGTTCCTCTTGTAGTTCATGTAGGATGCATCCTGGGATGCCATCTGGTCCCATGGAAGCAGTGTTTTTTGCTTTGGAGAGGGCAGCCTTCACCTGAGCATCTGAGATGTTTGGGAGGCAGCCCTCTGCCGGGATAGATACTTGCTCTTTTGGTTTGCACTGAACCTGTCTGCCAGGATATTGGCGATGTCTGTGGGTTCAGTGTATTTTTTGTCGTTTAGAATCAACTCAGAACAAGTCTGGGAGTTGCATCCCAGGTTTCTAACATAACTGAAAAAAGCCTTATGATTGTCTTTGGTGTCCTGTGCAATTTTTCTCTCGAAGCTGGCCTTGGAGGATTTTATGAGGGATCGTAATTTTTTGCTAGTACTGATCAGAGATGCCTTCCCTATTAGGGATTTTGCTCTATCATGTAGTAGCTTCCTCCTTCTGTCGTACAGTTTATTTATGGCTGGGGTCCACCAGACTGGACACCTGCCTTTGGATGATTGGGTCTTGGTTTTGTTTGGGATAGCATGATCCATGCATTCCTGGAGATGTCCGTAGAATGTGTTTATATAGGATTCTGCAGTTTGGGCCATAGTTTCTACTGGCCCTGGGGCCTTGAAGGATTCCACTTCAGTTTTGAGAAGTGAGAAGTTCGCTTTTGAGAAGTTTTTCACTGTGGTTTTCTGGGTTGGGGGTGGGGTCGGGATGTGGATATCCAGTGAAATTAATTTATGGTCTGATCTTACCAATGAGGGATATACTTCTGGTGTGGAGCATAGAGTCCCCATGTTGGTAATGATCAGGTCTAGTATGTTGTCCCCTCTTGTGGGAGTGGTGACTAGTTGTTCCATAGCATTTGAGTTTATAATTTCCAGGAATCTTTGGGCTAAGGTGCTGGGGCTTGAGTAGTGCTCCCAGTCAATGTTTGGGTTGTTGAAGTCACCCAATATAATGGTGTTCGGAGAGATCTTCATGTTCTCCAATGTTTTCAGGAAGGCCGAATGGGATTCCTGACTTTGAGAGGGTGGTCTGTAGGATGCTATAAACTGAAAAGCAGTCTTGCCCACTGTTAGTTGCACATGGATGGTCTCTGTTACTTCGTGCAATGCCACTAACCTGGAGGTGTGGATATCCTTGATAAATATGGAAACTCCCCCTCCTTTTGTGGTTCGGTCCAGGTTTTAAACCTTTCACTTTAGTGGAATCTCAGAGTTGGTATATATAATTAGTGGGGTGTGTAACTGGTGAAATTAGTTAAGTTTAGTAGGTAGTTTTGTATACAGTATAAATTATATTTGCTTATACGTTTTAGTAAGGTTGTTTAAAATATTACTGGGTTGTGTAATAGTAGTTATTTAGGATCGTTTTGACTATGAGTTATGGATTTAGCTTAAGAGAGGAATGGGATATGTAGTGGGCCAACTATGGCAGTTCAACTTTGTGGGTTTCGATGTATTAGGATTTCGCTGAAATAGTAGTTTGACATTTATGGGTCAATAATTACATTTTTGACAAAATTGACATTTGATAACGTAATATAGACCCAATGCTAAATGTTGCTAGCTTTCAGCAGTGGGGGTTTTACCTGAGACAGAGTCAGATGATAAGAAATGATGTCATTCTGCAAGCTATCCCAGTAGTAATATTTGAGATATTAATTTAAGAAGTCTCTGAAAGAGACTTTGCATTCTGTATTCTGTCTTTGACCTGACAACATCAGCCTTGCTGCTCTAATTAAGTGTACTAGGGTACATTCTTTAGATATAGTCAGGAATATACAGGAACAGAACAAAGCTTAATTTAGTTGTTTTTCTTTATTTATTTGATACTGTCCTGCAATGTTGTTTTACATATTTCCTGAGATTTTGAAACTCTGATGTTGCTGTAAATGTATATTTAATAGTGTCTTGTTCTTTTATTATTTATTATTAAATATATTTAAACCTTTCATTGTGGCTGGTCTGTCTAGACATATCTAAGCTCTAAGACTACTTGCATATTTATTTGGTGACACTATGTAGGCCACTCCTAATAGTCTTGCTCTTGGTCAAACTACCATTTGTATTGATAGTAACATTACACAGTAAGATTGGACACCCTTTCTTAAGGGCCTTAAAGTAGCTGATAAAGAGCTGGCTGATGGCAGTAATAACTATCTTATAGTCTGGGCAGAAGGGGGCATAGCTAGTAAATCTGTGCCAGCCTTTCCAGGTGTGTGTGTGTGTGCGTGTGTGTGTGCGTGTGTGTGTGTGTGTGTGTGTGTGTGTGTGTGTGTGTGTGTGTGTGTGTGTGTGTGTGTGTGTGTGTGTGTGTGTGTGTGTGTGTGTGTGTAAAACAAAGCTCCAAGAGTGTGTGTGTCGGCTACTTGGGCAGGGACACGAGGCACTGGATGGACATAGAGGGAGATGGAGGTCTTGGCTTGGTCATTCAGCTGAGATCTCAACCCTATAGCTGTGCCAGTGGTGAGTCTTACTAGGGATCTGGAGAAAGAGGGAGAAACCAGCCCAGAACTGACTGTTGTCTCTGTGTGCTCTTAAGGTAAATTGCACTTTATGCAGAAAGCTGCACCTGAAAATACTGTGTGTGGACCTGTCATCATCCCAGTGTATGTCCCCACTGGTGCTAGTGGTGAGGAGTGAGGCATCTTGATTACTGTTGCCAGTGGAGGGGCTTCACATTTATTGGTTGGCAGTGGTGAGATCACCACATCACATACTGAGATTCACTGGTACAGATACTGAACTCCTGTAGCCTGTAAACAGTGGTCAATGAAGAAGGTGCTTGCACTCTCAATCAGCCACACAGTGAACATTCATAGTTTCATATCACAGTAGTTTTATTTAGTTTTTGTTAGCTTAGTTAGTCAGGGAGAGCAGGCAAAGATGCCAGCAGAGGAGTATGGCAAGCTGACAAGGAGCCAGTTGGCTATGTGCCAAGCCAAAGGACTGGTGCATGCCAATCTGACTAAAGTAGAAATGATTGCAGCCTTAGTCACAGCTGCATCACAGACCAGCAACCAGGAGGACAGCTAGACTGGCCTTGGGAATGTACAACTCTCAGAAAATGGACTGTTCAGCCTTTCCACAAAGGACTTAAAAATTCACCAGGGTCATGGAGGTAATGCTGACGGGAGTAACTGAACCCCAGAAGCAACAAAGGTCAGTACATTTCTTGCACAATTTACAGAGAGTGATAATTTTGATAGCTTTATTCATATTTTTGAAAGGGTATGTAAACAGTATAATGTTGACCAAGGGCTCTGGGTACTGTTCCTTACCCCCTTACTCCATGGTAAAGCTGTAACTATGTCTAAATTGTCTGATACTGACTGCTTAAATTATAACACTGTTAAAATTTGTTTATTAGAGTGTTTTAAGTTAACACCTGAAGCCCTTTGGAAAAAGTTTCGTGAGCACAGACACAAGGCAGATAAAAGTGTGTGTGAATATATTTCTGATTTAAGCACTTATTTTCATAGATGGGTGAGTGGGTGTCAGGTCACCAGTTTTGAAGGGTTGGCAGACCTTTTGGTGAGGGAACATGCCCTTAGCACTTTGCCTGAGGACATGTATATCTGGTTGGTAGATAGGGAATGAGGGATCACAGATAAGTGGGGGAAAAGGGAGCCCTATATCTAGCAAGCAGGGCATCACTGCACAGGAAAGGGCTACCCAGAGCTGCTCATGGGTCTAAGGGAACCCAGGCTGTGTAGTCTAAACCTCACCAACAGAGTCTGCAAGTAGAAGGGTAAGCCACTGGTTCAGGTGCACAGCCATCACCAAGGTTTAAATGTTTTAAATGCAACCAGTGCAGCCATGTAACATATAGATGTCCATAGAGGCAAGGTGGGGAACAACAGTTGGGAGAGCCAGTAAGTAGGAATGACAGAATTCTGACAGTAAGTTGTCTGGAGATAACAAGAGTACCAAACTACCATAAGAGGTTATATTCTATCTTAGTAAATGGGAAACAGGCTACTGCTAACAGAGACACAGCCTCTGACATAACCATTGTGAAGCCTGTAGTGGTTAAAGAGGAGCAGTACTTGCTTGGGCAGTCTACTCCAGTCAGAGCTTTAGGAGGGACCTCATTCCAAATACCTTTGGCTAGAGTTCACCTTGACTGAGAGGGTGGAAAATGAAGCAAGCAAGTAGGTGTGTTCAAGGATATCCCTGCAGATATCCTGATAGGGAATTATTTTGATAATGCAGTACCTTGTGTGCATGCAGTGACATGCAGTCAGGTTTTGAGAAAAGCATGTGTGTCTGGTAGCCTGGGGGGGAGGGACACTGCACACTTGAAGTCAGGACTGATAAGGTGGCTAGTTCAGGGAGGGAGCTACCCTGTAGCAGTAAGACTGAAGGTGAGCCACACCTGCTTATGGATACTGATGTTCCCTTGGACAGACTGACTGCAAGGGCAGAGGTGAGTAGTAGTACCCAGGCTGACAGTGAGGTATCACTCTCAGAGGATACCAGACTTCATGTGGAAGGGGAGCTGGGAAGGGTTACAAAGAGAGAGTTGAGACAGGCCCAGCTCTCAGACCCTACACTACAGGGCTGGAGAGAGTTAGCCAGAGAGGCACCTGATTCTCAAGGAAAGTGGAAATCTGTATACTGTATAGAGAGTAGACCCCTGAGGGAGGGCTAGAGAGTGCGAGAATACAGCAGTTAGTAGTAACCAGACCCTACTATCTGGCACTTCTTTACAGGTCATATGGGCATAAAGCATACAAAGTGATGTATTATACAGACATTTTATTGGCCGGTGTTTTCCAGGGATGTAAGAGGGTAATACATACCTGTGAGCAGTGTCAAAATGTAGGCAAGGCAGGAGACAAGGTGAAAGCTCCTTTGATGGCTTTGCCTTGTGATTGAGGAGCCATTTCAGATGGTACCTATGGATATTTTGGGGCTTCTGAGTACCCCAAGTTCCCAGGGAAAAAGTATATCCTTGTGGTAGACAATTATGCTACCAGAGGCCCTGAAGCAGTAGCCCTATCCTCCATTAAGGCAGAAAACGCGGCAAATTCTTTGTTAGAGATTTTCAGCAGGGTAGGTTTCCCAAACAAAATAATGACCGACAGAGGTGCCAATTTCATGTCAGATCTGCTAGCTTGTCTGTAGAAGCACTGTGGGGTGAAGCACCTAAAGACCACCCCCTACCATCCCCAGACTAATAGTCTTGTTGAGAGATTAAACTCTACACTAAAGACCATGCTACAGGCATTTGCAGGCCAGCTTAAGAAGGAGTGGGACAAATATTTGCCCCATCTGTTGTTTTCTTACAGGGGGTGCCCCAGAAATCCAAGTGTTTTTCCCTTTGAGTTGCTGTATGGGCATAGGGTGAGGGGATCACTAGATCTGATTTGTGATGAGTGGGGGGGGGTGACTCCCACAAGGAGTCTGTTGTGGCATATGTCCTAAGCCTCAGGACAAGGCTCAGCAAACTCATGGGCTTGGCCCAGGAGAACCTGGCAGAAGCCTAACAGCAGAAAAAGTCTGGTATGACAGAAATGCTCAAGCTAGAGAATATGCTTTGGGGCAGCAGGTTATGTTTCTCATTCCTGTCAGACACCACAAGTTGCAGGCAGCTTGGGAAGGACATTTAAAAGTGGAAAGGAAGGTCAGTGTTGTTAACTACATGGTAGAACTGCTAGGCAGGAGGCAGGGGCACCAACTGTGCTATGTTTACACCATGAAAGCTTACCATTATAGGGAGGCCATAGTGATAAGTATTTGCAGTAGGAGGCAGGAGGATTCTGAGGGAGATCTATGGGTACAGGGAATTAGCCATCAAAATCCCAAATTACCATGGTTGACCCTATGGTTGCAGGCACATGGCAGTACATCACTGCACTGGGGTCAGCAATGCCAAGACAAATGGAATCTCAAGACAGGAAATGGGGTAAAGTATTCCCAGATAGGCTCATCCCTCTCAAGCAATGTTTCTCAAGGGTCACTTGAAAACTAGCTTGAGTCTTCGAGGGTGGAAGAAATGTCATGAAAGGCGATACTGCCAGCCCAGCTATCTAGAATTTTGTAAATGGTTATGTGCCATTTGTGAATATCGACATGCTTCATGTAAGATGCTTGTGTTACAAATTAATTAAAACTGTATATCATATAAGATGCTTTGTACAGATGTGTGCTAAAGAGAAATTTTGTAGAGTACTTGTGCTTGAAATGGATCCACAGTGTACCCTGCTGGAAGAGAACAGAAATGTACATACACTATTGTAACTGTATAAATGTATATATTTTAACACTGGCAACTGGGATACAAGAGGTTAATTCAGAAAAATAGCTGAAATTAAATTACTTAATGACCATGCAATAAAAAGATGTTATCTTTCAATTTCAGTGCAGCTGGAGGCATAATGTCTATAGTAGAGAAGTTTTATACATTGTCTTGGAAGTGTTTTATTGTTTTTTTTTTTACTTCCAGGATTGACAAAGATCTGAGGAAAAGCCCTTGTGTATGTATTTTCACAGGTGGACTGTAATACTGCTAGCTTTCAGCAATGGGGGCTTTACCTGGGATAGAGTCAGATGACAAGAAAATATGTCATTCTGCAAGCTATCCCAGCAGTAATATTTGAGATATTAATTTAAGATGTCTCTGAGAGAGACTTTGCCTTCTGTATTCTGTCTTTGACCTGACAGCATCAGCTAGAGGATCTATTCACCGTGCCTGCATTGTTGTTTTAATTAAGTAAGTGTACTATGGTACAGTATAATTCTTTTAGATATAGTCAGGAGTATAACAAAGCTAAATTTAGATGTTTTTCTTTATTTGAGACTTTCCTGCAATGTTGTTTTAAATATTTCCTGTGATTCTGAACTCTGATGTTGCTGTAAATGTACATTTAGTACTGTCTTGTTATTTTACTATTTATTATTAAATATATTTAAACCTTTCATTGTGGCTGGTCTGTCTAAACATATTTAAGTTCTGAGAGTACTTGCATATTTATTTGGTGACACTGTGTAGGCCATTCCTAATAGCCTTACTTTTGGTCAAACTACCATTTGTATTGATAGTAACATTACACTGTAAGATTGGGAACCCTTTGTTAAGGGCCTTAAAGTAGCTGATAAATAGTTGGCTGGTGGCAGTAATAACTACCTTATAGTCTGGGCAGAAGTGGGCCTAGCTAGTAAACCTGTGCCAGCCTTTCCCAGGTGTGTGTGTGTGTGTGTGTGTGTGTGTGTGTGTGTGTGTGTGTGTGTGTGTGTGTGTGTGTGTGTGTGTGTGTGTGTGTGTGTGTGTGTGTGTGTGTGTTTAAAACAAATCTTCAAGAGTGTGTGGGCAGGGACATGAGGCACTGGTTGGACAGAGGGGGTCCCGGAGGTCTTGGCTTGGCCACTCAGCTGAGATCTTAACCCTATAGCTATGCCAGTGAGGAGTCTTATTGGGGAACTGAAGAAAGAGAGGCAGAAATCAGCCCTGGACTGACTGTGGTATCTGTGTGCTCTTAAGGGAAATTGAACTTGATGCAGAAACTGCATCTGGAAATACTGTGTGTGAACCTGTCATCCTCCCAATGTACATCCCCCACTGGTGCTAGTGGTGAGGATTGAGGTTGCTTGATTATGTTGCCAGTGGTGTGGCACCACAGGAGTATCTAGCTCAACCTTGAAAAAGATGAGGATGGAAGTCTAATACTGCCAAAAGAGGGGCCAAGTATGGATCAATGCATTTCTCCAAGGCCCAAATATATAATATTTTCAATTTGCTCTTGTAAATCTTCCTAGTACAGAGTTTATATGAGGACGATAAAATGTGAAAAATGGAAGAGGAAAGCCTGGTCTGTCAGATCATCATGGGAACAGGAGAAACCATGCAGTTAGCTTGAGGGCTTATAGGTTCAGGTGAGGCATACCTGATGGGTGAGATTGTAAATGTGGGTCTGAGCTCAAGTCCCAAGAAGGGTGAACTAGATGAGGCCAGAGGAAGGGAACCACATCTGTCAAGGCTAATGAGGGGCTATGAGGATGACAGACCCCTTCAATATGATGCCTTCTGAAGAAACTTGAGGATCAGTGGAAAAAGAGGAACGGCATAAAGTCCCATGGCCAAGGATACATCACAGAGTCCCTGAGTGATTCCCCTCATGGGGGATTAGAACAAAGAACTTGCTGCATTTGGCATTCAGGGGAGAGTCAAATAGGTCACAACAAGGATAGCCCCATGGCTGAAAATTTGCTTTGTTACTAATGGATTGAAGGACTATTTGTGAGGGAGCAGAATGGGTCTGCTCAATCTGTCTGTAAGAATGCTGGACCTCCCTGGAATATGCATTGCTATAAAAAGTGTTGTGAAGATATTGCCCACTGCCAAAGCCTCATGGCTTTTCTACACAAAGGACAAGATTTGGTTCCACCCTGTTTGTTGATGTACCAAATTATAGTGATATTGCCAGTTTAAATCAAAATCACAACCAAGGGAAGAGAGTCCTGAAAGGCCTGCAACACTAGCAGGACTGCTGTCAGCTCCAAGATATTGATGTGAAGACTGGCCTCTATAATAGACCATATGCCCTAATGCCCCCCTAGTAGGGAGGCTTCTGCTGTCACTGTGCCCTGCAGAGTGGATGGATAAATGAATGGTCAAGCTGAAGAACAGGGGAAGTGATCCACCACAGGATGTGTTCCCTCCAAATGTTTGCAAGAATGATTGGGTAGAATATTGGTTGCTGCCTGACCGAACATTGCACTGCCAATGTCCACTGAAGAGCCCTCATGTAAAATCTGGTGAATGGGACCAAAGTTATTGGGGTGGCCATGAAACCCAGATGCCAGAGAACCAACTTGGCTGGTGACTTATTGTGTGACAGAACCTGCTGGGCTTGAGAATGCAGGAATGAGATCTTATACTGGAGAGCTTCACAATGAGTGTTGTCATATCAAAAAGTGGTCCAATAAATGTCAGACTGGTTGGGCTGTAGTTGAGATTTTTGAAGGTTTATCATTATCTCTAGATCATTGCACACATGGAGCAGGGAGTCCATGTCAAGAATGAGAAGATCCCTGGAAGGGGCAGTGATGAGACAGTGTCATCCAGATAAGGAAACACCTTGAATCCCTGCAGTCACAGTCAAGCTGCTAATACTGCCACACATTTGGTAAACACCCAGGGGGCTGTATTGAGTCCAAAAGGCAGAACTCTGAACTGATAGTGGCTGGCTCCCAGCCAGAAGTGGAAATACTTCCTGAAGTGTCTTGTCCATCTTGATATGGTAGTATACATCCTGAAGCTCTATCGAGCACATTCAGTTGTTCCTCCCCAGCAATGGGAGAACAGACTGAACCATGACTGTCTGGAATTTGGTCTGAATTACAAACTTGTTTAATCAACTTAGATCCAAAATTGGTCCTAGAACCCCACTTTACTTGTCAGAGTGGAACATGGGGAATTCTCTTTTGATGTGGAGGTGTAGAGTGAGTGGAAATGAAATAGACTTCGGTGATTATTCTCTACACCCACTTGTCTAGAATGCTAGATGTTCAGGCCATTGGGTGCAGAAATATGTGCCCTCAACTGCCTCAGGAGTATGACAGTTGGGCAACCTTCCAGGAGTGCTGAACAGGCATGTGGAGAAAGGACCATGAAACCTTGAATCTGAGGACCACCTCTGCTCTTTGGTGATGCCCATTGTTAAAGTTCCCCCTTTCTGCCATGGGGAGTTCCCTATCCAGAAGTGAAAATCCCTGAGAATTCTGGAACCATATTCTCTTCCCTGCCTTCTGATTTCATGTGGAGGGAAAATGTTTAATGTTTGTAAAAATATTTGTAAAAATATTTGTAAAAATGTTTCAAAACACGTTCAATGTTTTAAAAATGATTTATAGAATGGTATTTAATGATTGTATTTAGTGAATTGACATAGAAATATACTAAATATTGTATTTATATTATATATTATGTGTTCATGGAAAAGAATAATGGTGAAAATGTGAAATGTTTTGTTAATTAATTAATTGATTGATTGATGACCATATAAAAGGAAGATGTGTGCACATGGTAAATGTTCCATGAAGGCGAATTGCCGAGGTACCAGAATGTACATTTTGTTGGATTAAAGGAATCTTCCTTGTTACTTCTTCCTTGCCTTCCGTGCTGTGTTTTTTCTGGACATTGATTTTTTTGTAGTTTCTCTGTTCATGTGAAGGTCCTCTGGGAAGTTCAGAATTTGATTCCCATGGCAGATAGGGACTTACCATCCTGTTCACTTCTGAAAATGATTTCTTTAACTTTTAGACCAAATAAAGTTCATGTGCTATTGGGGGCATTGATGAAGGACAGCATGAAGTGTTCTGCAAAGTTGCAAAGCTGCATCCAGGCATGCCATCTGATGGAAATACCTGTGTTGGCTGCTCTAGACTCCCCCTCTGTGGCATTAAAGATGAGGTGCATAGACACATTACAGAAGGATAGTAGAGTAGCCATCTGAGAATCGAGAGACATCTTCTGATCTGCAGTTAAGGTCCCTGGAAGAAAAGTAGAGATTTCTTTGACCAAATCTCTTTGAAAATAGGTAAAGTGTGCCAGATAGTTAAGCATCCTCATCAAAAAGGTAGAGAAAGCATAGACCCACTTACCAAATCTTCCAGTGCACATGGTTCTCTATTTTGTGGGTGGACAGAGGAGCTCTCCTCAAAAAGCTCCTTTTTGCTGGCTGCTGCCACAAACATAGAATATACTGTTGGGCCTTTGCTCTAGTATGAATGGTCTTTTGGAACCACTAAATTGAAATTTTCTTAGGGATAGAGTTAACTGTGCCAGGTTCCTGCTATGGCCAGGATGAGATGAAATCAACCATCTCAGTTGCTGGGTGAACCACCCAAGAGGTAGATGAGCCAGAGCCAAAAGCCTTAAGGAAAACTAATTCCTCCAAAGAAGGTGTTTGGGAAGAATAATCCCTTTCTGTCTAAATTAGTTCAAGGATCTCTTTTCCAAATAAAATGTCTTCAAGGGGGAATCTTTTCCCTTATTGAAATCATTATCTGTGGTAAGGGATTCCTCAGGGGAATCCAAGTGTTTGCTCTTACACTTGAGTTTTCTGGAACCTCTTCTATGGGTTGTACAGGAGAGGACTCCGAAACATATAATGTCTCACTAGGGAGATCAGGGTCAAGGCGTTGGAGAAATCACTGTCTTGCAGGGAAAAGAAGAGCAGGCTGCAGACCCTGGGAGAGCCAGTGGAGGAGGGTTGGAACCACCTGTGAATGAAAAGATATGTCTCTCAGTTGAGAGAGTACTCTCTCAAATGCCTCAAATGCCAAGCCCACAACAATGCAGAGAGCTTGTTCTTTGGGGCCAAAACCCTTGGGGACAACTCGACCCTGGAAGCTGCTCCAGTTAGGATCTGAGCCAAACACTGGTGCTGAACTCTTTAGCGGCAAATCCCCTAAAGGATGGAAAGGATCTGAAAACCTTGGATCCAATCCCAACTGTCGGAGTCAATGTTGATGTTACAGCTCTGGGAGGCAGAAGGTTCTGATAAGGTTGGAGCCAACCTTGACAGAGAACTGACCAGAGTTGAGGAAACATGCAGATCTTCCCTGAGTTAGGGTTGGATCTGTGGACTCTGATCTAAGAGAACAAGGTTAAATTGAGTGATGGGAAGTAATAGCTCTACTGGATCTAGTGGTGACTACAACTGGGAGTATCCCCAACTGAATTTGGATCTGCAGGAAATGCCTCATCATTCTGTCCATGTCTGATACTGGAGGATCAAACTGACCTGAAGCTGAGGAAGGAGGTCAGGATGAATGAGGAGGTTACTCCTGCAGAATAGGAGATCTAAGCCTCAGAGACACAGGTTCCACACTAAATTGATGGAAAGTCTTGGGATCTATGAAAATATGATCCAAGGGAGGTATTGGAGCCAAAGATTTAGCCATTTTAGATGCCAGAACCAATGAAGACATCCGATTGGGGAGTGTTTTCTTGTAGGTTTGGATTTGTTTTTCAAGTGGTGTCTAGAGTTATACTTAGACTTGGAAGAGAAAGAGGCAGAGAAAGGAGATGAAACCACTGTCTTCCCTGATGCTGAAGGAGTCTTCATGTCAAGGAAAGATTGGATGAGACCCTTCAGGATCAGTTTGTTTTGTCTGTCCACAATCACAAATGGAACAAGCCATATCCAGGTGTGAAAGATCAAGACAATAAACACATTTATGGTGTGCATCGGAATTAGGTAACCTGTGTGTGCATGATAGACACTTTTTAAACCCAGAAGATTTGTCAGACGTCTTTAGCAAACAATTGCCATGACAATAAAAAACTGCTAACAGCTAGAATATCACTCAAAAACATAGCATGATAAACCTTCTAACTATAATATCTAACTACTATATCTAAGTACTAATATATAAGAATATTACAGATTAAATAAAACAGACAGCATAAGGGGAAAGCAACTTCCTTATTATAGAGAAAATATTTTGTATGCCATAACTCTAAAATTATAGTCCAAACTTTTAAAGAGACATTGGATCTTAAACTCTTATCTGAAAGATAATACATTGATTACCCCTGAGCCCCTTAGAGCCCATCAGCATTTGAAAGCAGCAAACAAGATCTGGGGTAGTTCCTTCTCTGCATGGGGATTATGGGTAGTGTGAGGATCCTGAGCTTTGAAGTGGCCAAGGATAGATCCAACATCTGATTTAAGACCCACGTGTAGAGTAATGGACAGAAAGGACAACATCAGATCATCCAGTTTGCTACTTGAGCTATAAATTAAGCAAGACTGAAATAAAAAGCTATTCAACTTATAGGGAGTGTTTGGCAACAAAATATGTACTCTCTTCCATTAATAAGTTATGTACTCACCATAATGTTCCATCTGTGGTGTCCATTTTCATTCTTCCTCAACTGTTGGTTTCAGATCCAATTCTCAGATCTGACTTGGCCACTTCTTCCAGAACTTAGGCTTCTTGAACTCTCGCGCTCCTCCCTTTACCCATAATACCTCACCAACCTAACATACCTCAGTTCCTCTGTCCACCTCCCTAACAGGGAATCTAGGGCGCTGGACAGGTTTGGGAAGTGTATCTATGCTTCAGTGGCCTTCGCTCTTAGGTCACTGAATTTTTTGGTACATTTTATCGGAGTTGAGAGAGAACTGATCAAGGAGCTTACCAAATCACTTTGGGGGTCCATGTCCTGTAAGGAAGGGTATAGAATTTCCTCGCAGCTGGTTACTCTTCAATTGATTATCTAATTCATCCATGAGGTTAATCTTACATGCTACGTAAGGTATCTCATGGGTGGCAGGTTCAGGCATTTCCATTAGGAGACATGCCTGGATGTGCTTATGTGACTTTGCAGTACCATTTAAGTCTTCTATCATCAATGCACCCTTTGACTAAACCTCACTTTTTGGCCCCAAGGTAAAAGACAAACTCTCCAGGTGTGAACAGGAAGGGAAGACCCTGTCTGCTGTAGGTGTGCATTCTGCTCCTCAAAATTCTTTCTCTAGAAACCAGTGAGGTGGTAGAAAGATGTGGTTTAAGAAATCCCATGGTCCTTTTCACAAGTCATATGGAGATAGTTCTGCCTCAGATGTTTTGTCCTGTTTCTCATTTTTTTTCTGGTAAATCACAAAGGAATAAACTCAGTCAATAATGCTAGACAGTAGTTTTATACTTATTGATGTTGACAAAATGCATGCTGATTTAAATCCTGTTGCTATATTAACTTTTATGAATTAAATTAATATTTAAAAAAACATCCTTTATTTTGTGCATTCATCCATCATTATTTTGGCTTTGACCCTGACTGCTGAGAAAATAAGTTGAGAGTTATATAGATAAGTAATTCTGTTTTTTTTTATGTTGGTAGTTATCTAGCTACCTTTTGCAAGTATGATACATGACTCTTACTGCTTTCTCTCTATCTTATTAATGCAGCTTTTTATTATGATTTTTTTCCCTGAAAGTTGCATTTTCCATCTGCCTTAAAGAGTGATTCCCTACTACCTCTCAAAATGGTGGATAAAATGCATTATGTAAAAAGACACATTAATAATGTCACTGAGTAATATAGTCTCACTGAGGACATACATGTTTGAAAATGTCATATTATGACATGTAGTATCAAACCTCTAAATATACTTTGTTATCTGTGTAAGTCATTCAAATTTAAACAGCTATGTATCAATGAGAGCGAAATGTAATTCAACACTGTGGTTTTTCATCTTCTCTTATACTTGAAACTTGGCACATCTACTCTTGGCTTCTCTTGCATACCCTGTTTGGCATTTAAAACAGTGCAGTTCCAGTAGTTTAATAGCTTCCCATTTATTCATCATTCAATACACTAATATGAAGTTTTCCATGCAAATAGCACACACATCTCTGACATTTGTCTACACATCTCTGACATTTGGCTATTACTGCAAGCATGAGTTAACTTTCTGTTAACCTTTCCCTTTCCTACTTTTGATCAACTGATATTGTTGCATCAGGTTTGAAATCCTGACTGTATTTATTTTATACTACACAAATCATTGAGAAATAAAGATAACCCTGACCAATCAAATTTTCCTTAAGAAGTTTGAATGCAAAGAACATGCCCGAGTTTTAGTTTTTCCAAACATACTAATGTACATCTTCCTCTTTCTTGTCTTTATCATTTTCTTTATGCTTGGGCTGCTTCACGCATTTTTCCAGATTGTGTTACCACTACTGTTGGTATTACAACTCTGCTGGAAGACAGCTCCATACACCTATCATCCTTTAGGAAAAAAAAGTATATCCTCATGTTTCCACTGATTCCTTTTTCTCTAGCTTCATAACACAACTTCCTGTTTTGAGATTTGTTTTTGAAACTTCCATTTCATGTCTTACTAGTATCATGAATTATTATAAAGCATCTTATCACAGCCTCTTCACCTTCTGCATTCCAGGGTGTGTATATTAAGATCCAGAATTATTTCCTCATAATATTGTAATGAAAACTGTCTGTTGCCTCCTCTGTTCTGGGTCAGTTCTATTCTCTGAAATTAAAAGGTAACCTCTTTAGCTGGAGAAAGTATTCATAAGAGCAAAGCCTTGTCACTTATTCATAATGTATTACATTCCAGATAGCAAGACTCTCGTAAACTGACAAGGTAACAGTATTCTTTAGTGGCTATATCATTTAATATTTCCTAATATCACTATAGCTGAAAATAAAATGATTCTTTGTTTTCTGAGGCCACTCTCTAGTCAGGTGACACATTTTATATACAGTGTGTTTTTCCAGAAGAGATTGGGCCAGACTGCAAAATAGTTGCCATCAATATAAGCCTGCCTTGATGCTGAAAGACTTGTTCTCAGTGCAAGTAACTTACTTCAGTGTAAGGCATGTCTATAAACAGGCTTACTACTGGGACCAGACTCCAAAACTTCTGCTTTCAGCCTGCTCTCAGTGAAAGTAGTCACTTAATCTGACAGCAAGTGTTTTGGAATCGAGGTCATGATGTCATTATGCTTTATTAAGTTAAACCCATACCTGGAGACGAGGCAGCATATAAACTAATTAACATGAACCATGCTTTATGCTATCTCCCCTTAAAACTCTTACTTATAGGTGGCACTCCTGAATAATCCTTTTACAGAAGAATAGATTCTAGAAGGGTAAGGAATATGTCAATAATAAATACCTTATGGCCAGATGCCTTGACCTTCTGCATAAATGAAAACTGCAGCAGGAGCACTGAATCCTCACAAATGATGTCATAAAGGGTTGATACTGAGCTGACCTGGCATGTACATGGTTGCAGGGTGATAGAGATGCCTGTATTGTCTTATTATCTCAGTGTGTGTTATGCATGCTATGCCTAGCTTACTCAATTTCTGCACTTGGTATTTTGGAGAGCTGAAATATTTAATGCTTGAGTTACATGGAGGCAGTATTGCAGTCATGGAGTATATGTACTTTAATGTATAATATGCCTGAAACATTATATCAATATATTTTTCCAATAGAAATAATACAAAATGAAGTTGCTAGAAATAGGAAATGTGTGGAATTGCTTATAAGTGCAGGAGTTCACTCACTAGGGAAAAGCTTGAGAAACCAAAGATAGTAGAAACAGAGGTGCTGGAAGCTGTTAAAGATGGGGGGGGGGGGTCGAGGGCAAGAGGGGCACTTGGTGATTTAAAAAGGGCAACATTTTTAAAGGTATTTACTACCATTACATGAACATCAGCATGATGCAAGCTAAGTTTCATTAAGGATAATTGCACATAAATTTCTTACAAAATTAGAAATTAAACCAACCTGTGTTGATATGAGTTGGTATGTGTTAAAAAAGCAATGACAGTACTGTTAAATCAAGTATGCCATTCTGAACTACATCACTCTTTTCTGTATAACTTATCAGTGGACAGGAATTAGCTGACAAAAGTACTTGGTGCAGTACTTGAGCTGTATAGAGAGAACTGCAATAGCTTTGTAAGCAGGGATGCAACGGCTCTGTTTCTGACCATAGTACTGACAACATACCATGCACTTTATATTGTGCAGCTGTAAATATGCAAGCTGTAGTACTGCTAAAGCTTGTGTGGTTCCTACTTCATAATATAGTTTACAGTGGGCTACCAGGCCTGTGGTCAGAAACAGACAAACACAAAGTCCCATCTTATATTCTACTTGGCATGCAGTAACAGAAGTGGTGGAAAATACTCCCCGGGATTCATGAAGCTTGCTCCATGTGCCGGTGTAGCATCGGCGATCTAGTGCCAAATATGGCCGTCGAGTGATTCAGGTATGAGCTGTTTCCACGTGCACTACCAGCGTATGCCAGAGCTGCGTAGCTCCCGGCACATGTATGCTAATTACCCCATGTGCAGCAGTGTAGCATGCAAATGAAGATATATAGCAATTCATGAAGTTGTGCAGGCGTAGCGTAAGCATGTAGAAATGTAAACCAAAAAAAAAAAAAACGGTTTACATTTTGTCAAACATAAAATCGGAGCCATGAAAGCGGACCAAACTTACGTATTATAATGTTAATATATGCCAATGGTTAAATATATAGCCAATGGCATAAAACAACATGCACAACATATAAAAAATAACATTTAATTTCATGGCCACACCAATGCAAAGTAAAACCACAGTGCATCAGTGCATAAACAGGATCATAAGGAAAATATATTTAGACGTCATAAAACTGCAGTGTAACACAATTTATGATACCCCCATAATAGTCAATGGCACGCATGCTATACCACAACCATGGCGCTAGGGTTGCTAAGGGTCTGTACCAGTGTTCCGTGCAGTAACTAGGAATTAGCAGTCAATGCATGCAAATGAGTCAAGTAATACTGAATCGCAAATGCCCCGCCGGCATAAGGATGTACCACACGGTGTAGCATTACAACACCAAGGAGTGGCCTGGAGGTAAACATGACATCAAGAGAGGGGCGCACCACTGTAGCTGTAAGCATATTGGATCATTGCTAGTCCATGTTGCGTGTTGCTAAGCAAAGCCACAGGATAGGGGTGTGGAAGTAGCCATAGCTTTGCTTAGCTGAGAGCACACAAGGTAACCGAAAGTTCATGTGAATGTGGATGAAAAGGCACACAAAACCCGGTAAATGGATGTGCACGGCGCGCACCACAGCTGAAATAGGAAGGATACGGGAAGACAATGAGGAAATGCTGCAGCACGGTAATTGGAGTACAAATGAGTAATTAACACCTAGGAACTCACAGTGGGCCATAGACAACAGCTAACAAGGCTGCTAGCAGCTACCTGCAGAACAGGAAAGGGGAGGTGCCGTACTGCAAAGAAAAGAGAACTGTCACAGCAGAACAAAGCAAACTTGCTGTAGATCAACTACATAACACATTTCCCAACACAATCCTGGGTTGTGGAAGCACAAAACAAGAAAGGCGGCAGCTGGATGCATGTCTGACAATGGGAGGTGAATCAGGTTGAAAATAGTAAAGGGCAATAGATGAATCACAGCAGACAAGCGTAAGTCAACACCAAAGGCCCCACAATAGCAGTACCTGCTGTAAAACCAATAATTAAGATACCCTGCAGCTGGAATAGCACAAATACACCCAATTACACCAGCATCATCCATTGCACAATAGTATAAGGTGTGAAAGCCCCACACACACACTTGTGTATTCCCAGACACTCTGCACCATTGGTGTATACAACTGGGGAACTTTTAATATGTATATGTTGGGGGCTGCCATAGCTTTGATTCACCAGCATGTGTTGGAGACTGACGGTGGTGTGGAGGATGATGCTGACAACCATCTCCGGCACCGAAGGAGGAGATGAATGTTCAGACCCAGGGTAACTTACCAGGGGCTACATAATCTGGAGATAGTAGAGCGTTAAAGGGTGGACAGGGACATCATACAGCAACTTGTTGAGCTGTGCCGGGCACGCCTCAGAGCCAGAAGTAACAGAGGGGAACCCATCCCAGTGGACATGAAGGTATGTGTAAGCTTGAGACTACTAGCCACAGGTACCTTCCAAAGGCCAACTGGGGATATCATGGGGATCTCACAGGCATCAGCATCCAGGGTACTCTACCAGTTCCTGGATGCCATGTTACCACATGCCAATGAGCACTTATACTTCTACCGAACACAGGAGGAGTTGGCCAGCAATATGCATCTCTTCCACCATGTGGCGTACTACCCAGAGGTACTGGGTGCAATAGACTGCATGCACATACACATCAAGTCACCACCCAGTGAGCAGGGTAGGCGCTACATAAACCGCAAGGGATTCCCCTCCATCAACTGCCAGGTCATGTGCAATGCCCAGGGCATTATCATGGATGTGTGTGCTGGCAGTCCTGGAAGCTATCATGACTCCCACATCTGGCATGCCTCACAGCTGTGTCAGGTATTTCCCAGGGGGGACATCCCATATGGCCAACTGGTGGGGGATGCTGGCTATGCACTGGAACCATGGGTGATGACTTCCATCAGAAATGCACACACAGCCACGCAAGAACGCCATAATGAGGCACATGCAGAAACCAGAATCATCATAGAGCGCATGTTTGGGATGCTGAAATCACGGATCCATTGCTTGGACATATCTGGTGGAGCCTTGCAGTACTCTCCAGGAATGTGTGCCCACATCTTCATAGTATGTGCCATGCTACACAATATGATCCTGTGGAAACAGCTGCAGCAGGGACAGAATGGTGAAGGCCCTCACAGCCCACCACCAATGCCAAGGGACCCACAGACACAGGGGGACTCAGACCATGAACACCCTGTGCTAGCCCCAGTAGGCAGATGGAGGCGCGCCCAGTATGCCCATGCCTTGGCAAGGAGGGGACGTATAGCACACACACTGACAGTGTAGGCACTCATGAACTGACACCCTTCTCCACCTGCACACACAGCAAACATGGATGGCAAACACACACGACCACCTGTAAATTGTCATGTATAGGTGGCCTACTGTGTGCATCCTACATAGGTAGCCCTCAACTATTGAACACACAACCGCCATTGGCACAAGGTAAGTCAATACCTGAACAGTAAATTAAGCTATCAGCATGTGTCCATACTGTATGTACAGGTTCATAGATACATAGGTAGGTACGTGCCCAACTGCTAAGGCCACTCATAAGCATAGGCAAAATGTGTCTGCTGTCGCCACCCCATCGATCAACTAACTGTCCCTCTGTGGAGCAGAGCCACTTGCGGGATCCCTGGGGTGTAGCTACTGTTCACCACCCACTCTGCAAGGATTCCCTGGAGTGTCATTGAGGGGTTTTGTATGATGTAATCAGGGATGTAGTTCCAAATAATGGGAAGTATCCCTGACAGGAATCTTCACAGATGTGTACATCTTACATAGTATACCTTAAACATAGCTTGCATATATAGGCAGTTCTCCACAGAATAATAAACATATGGAACACACAACCACTGAAATGTGCGTTAATCACCCTTGCACTTCCAGTGCCTGCTCTGAGAGGTAAGATATCACTGCCAGGATTAGAACACACAACCATGTACACATTCATCACAATAACATACCACTAAGCTACCTGAGATGTACCAATGGCAGTCATGTATACTGACAGAACAAAACACAAAAGGTAGGAATGTGTTGAAATAGGACAAACTGGCATGTACACAATGAAAGGTGTATGTTTTATATATATATATATATATATATATATATACATCATCATATATATATATATATATATATATATATATATATATATATATAGAGAGAGAGAGAGAGGGAGAGAGAGAGATATGTCGATATATGGGGATATACATATATATGTAGATATATGGATAGGTTAACAACATCTACATAACCATGGAGGTACATATAAATGGGATACCTACCACATCCCGACTGCTTTACATACCGACGTGCATAATCCTGAGGCTTAAGGTCCGAAAGAACACAGTACCAAAACACCAGATGCACAAGATGTAATTTCACGATGTTAATGGACAGTTAGTCAGTACTTCTGGTGTTGCGGTTTGGTTAGGTTACTGTGTGTACGTGTGTTTCTCAGGGCTGTAGTGTGTGTAAGTGTGTGTTCTGTGTATGGTATGTGTTCTTGGGGCACTGTAATGTGTGGTTGTGGGTTAGCTTTGTGCATCTGTTTGCGCAACCTAGGATGTAGAATATTAAAGTAGGGGGTGGTGTGGGGGGTGCAGACTCCTACATGGGGGGTGTAGGGGGGCTTGGCCACCTGCTCATACATAGTGTAGGATGGTTTGTTTGGATGTGTTGGGTAGCAGTGTGTCTGTGTGTGCATGTGTGTGTTCCATGTTCTTGCTACCTTCGCGAGTTACTGTCGATGTCGGTAATGTAGGGTATGGGAGTCTGGTCCCGGTACTGTGTGCGTTGGAACACCGTGGTTTCGGGATTCCATAGGTCTCCCATATACAGCGGTTGAAGTGTTTACATATGTGTATAACATAGACCATAGCAGTCACACATTCTGCCACTACCAACCTTTATGAACAAAGGATATGGAGAGTATATGCCTATACACCATTACAAATATGTGCTATGGACATGAGCCAATGATAGCGTTACCACCTGTCCCACTTTGCGATGGACACTCCCTCTTTGGGCGGTTGTGTCCTGACCAAATATATTAAACATGGTAAATGTCCTGGGATTGTAGGACATAATTATGTCCCATATGTACTGTAATAGTTGCATACAATAGTTATTTCTGTATCTAAAATACCTACATGGTACAGGAAACAGGATAAGCAACTAAACTGCTACAAGAATAAGCTTATAATTAGGCAAGAAAGGAAAGTTCTATCCCTTGTACTGACCGTGGGTTTGTGTCAGCCTGTAAAATCAGATGTGTGTCCCGAAAAGGACCCACTATGGCCATATGAAAAGGTGGCAACCCCAGCAAAGAGGGTCAGTCACCAACGCAACTACGATGACTGCAAATACCTATGACAGAAATACACAGCTGTCATGTAGCAACACATTATTACATTCAGATGTATTACTGAAGGGATTCAAGGACTAACATCACCTGCATGCTATGCAGGAACCACATAACAGTGCCTTAATGAATCAGCCTGCAATTACCATTGTATTAGTCGACAAAAGGATAGGTGTTCAAATAGGGAAGGAACCCTCACGCACATAGTGATTATGTATAAAAGCAGTTCCTACACACCTGCATCTGCTAAGCACACCCACCAACATCACCCCCACACCCAAACATATTATAATACAAACTGTAATAACATCACAAATCATTCACACACTGTACGACATCTGCAGAAGCCTTAACATGCCTTGTCAGAGACACACTAACATGGCCCTATGTGAAATAGCTGACATTATACAGTGGAACAGCTGCTGATGTAATAGGATTTGTTTGCACTAATCCCGTTTCAGAGGGTTGTGCGTACACCAGGATGTGTTAGCAATTAGTGAGTAACAGCACAGTATGCTACACTTGTACACCAAATCAAGGATGTCTGGTGAGCACACTGTACACCACATAGCAGTTCATGCATAGCCATACGGCCTTGAGCTGGCCAAACATCCTTGCCAGACCATAAACAGCTGCAGAAGTATCAGGTACAAACAAACCCTGCATAAGTAGCACTGTTCTAAAATATAACAGCTGTACTCACATGTAGAACTAAATCATCTAGCCATTACACAGAGTCCACGGGAGTCATGAGGCTAATATATCTCTGTGTGTCTCCATATAGCTGTTGAAATATATCGCAATAACACATCTAGGCCATCTCCCTCGAAAGTAAGGCAAACAGACAACACCCAAAAGGAGTATTCACTTATACACCACTGTTGCCATGGTATCGGCTAATGGAGTAGCTGCACAGCTGATGTGCATCCAATTAACTACTTTGGAACAGCAATTGGTGGACAGGATACCACATGTTACTGATATGTAACTAGAAAAGGATGTGTTATCACACATTCAAACCATCCGTATATACCAGCTGAACATTACAAAGAACATTGAAACACAAACCGAAAAGGATTGAATCAACAGTTAACGACATCTCGGGTTACTAATAAGGTATGTAGAACAGTCAGTATGTCTGTGTATGTAGTACTATTCTGTAGTATTTAAAGTGCACGCAATCCATATAATGGAAACAATTATCTTGTAGTGATGTATTGTTGAGCACAGTCACACTTGTAGTATGTGTGTACTGCTGTAGGTCACAAGAAAAACACTGCATACACAACAAGGGATGCTATATAAGGGCTTTGAACAGAAATACTTCTCACCAGCCGACGTCAGTGGCAGAGCTGGCTCAACAAGTATGTGCTATAACAGGGGATAGTATATGTTGATATATTGTAACTGTAGCCATATGTATGGGTGTAATACAGAGAATAACATGTGGAAGGTTGGGCCACTGTGCAAGTATGTTTTGCATTGTGGGATATTGTGCCAATAACTATGTAATGTACAGTATTGAAAGCAGATATGTATTACAAGCTACGTAGCATTACTGTAATGGTAGGCAAACATTAGTTATGTCAATTGGCATTTACAATACACAATAACAGGATACATATGTCTTTTAGTGAGCTGGCAGTTTATCAGCATGATAGCAAAGTAAAATGGAAGAGCTATTTAACTATCCATGCACATAAGACATGTAATATGTGCAAAGGTAGGTACTAGGCTGTCTTACCAAGGGTATCTGTAAGCCTAGCTAGTGTGTCGAGCAAATAGTTCCCTGTGCCTCTGTCCAGCAGAGCCACTGCAGTGATCCTCGGGGTACATGTCTGTCTCCCATCCACACATCAAGGTTTCCCTTGAAGAGTGCTTGTGAGGTGCCCTGCCTGATGTACATTGGAATCACATTCCAAAGCATAGGAAGTGTCCGGGTCAGGAATCTATCCATCCAGCACGTCCTACTCATCATTGTGGTTAGGTGTATATCCCTAGAGCATGTGGCTCTCAGGGGCTTCTGTTTAGGTGGAGCATATCCAGCAATACAGGGTTGGACATGGGCCTTGTATGTCAAGCAGAGATCACCTGTGAGTATGCGGTATGCAACTGAGTACAGCTGGAGTTTCGTAGGTTGGGCTGCATAGGTCAACTGTTTGAGGTCAGTAATCCTCTTGGTGTGGTGCTGGTGTGGTCTTCCAAGCTGCTGCAGTTGTCTTGTAAGGTATATCCCAAATGGGGTGTTGTATCCTTTAATGGGTCTAATATGACATGTGTAGAGTCACAATTGCCCCTCTGATCTGGATGCGAACCCATTAGAGATTAAGGGGCCATGTAGAAGGATATTCTAACCACCTTGTCATTATGGGTATCAAAGGAGAGATTGCTATCTATTGGGGTTTCTGGATCTCGTATTACATTTTCTGTATGTAGGGGACTAGCACCTATGTGGTAGTCTGTGGGTAATTAGTTATATCCAAAGGGGATGACTATGCACTTTTAGGCATTCAGCTTGACGCCACGATATTAACACCAGGTATCCATCTCAGTGTGACCCTTCCAGAGGGTGTCTGTAACCGCTGGGGAAACAATTATGTCCCCTAGTTTGCAGTTGTCTGCAAACCATTTCAGCCAAAACCCTCCTGTGCTTGTCTGTACCTCTGAGAAGTATATGCCGAACAGGAGGGGTCCTAGGACTGAGCCCTGGGGGACACCAGTTGTAACTGGTATACAGCTGGACCTAGGGTATGCAACTCCCACTGTGTGGGTTCTGTCCATGAGCCACTTTGCAAACCATCACATGATGTAGGGGTTAATGTTCAGGCGGATGGGTATGTTGATAATACCAGAAGGAGGAATGGTGTTGAAAGCCTATGAGAGATCTAGGTAGGCTGTGTGGACCTCCTTACTCTCATCTAATGCCTTGATAATGGTCTCTAAGAAGTCCACCAGGTTTAGGAGGCATGGTCCGGCCTTAACAATGCCAAACAGGGAGGGGTCAAAGGTTGGGAGGTACCCAATGTCTATGTGACAGTGATCCATGATGTGCACCATAGCCTTGCAGACCAGGCTAGTCAGGCCTATAGGGAAATAGGTCCTGTGGTCCATTGTGGTGCCACCTTTGTGAAGTGGGATAACTGCTGCTGTGTGCCATTCAGGGGGCACTATGCCCGATGTGAGGCTATTATTGAACATGGTGCATAGGTGGGGAGACAGTACGATCTGAAGTTCATGTAAGATGCAGCCTGAGATGTTGTCCAGTCCCATGGATGCTGTGATATTGCCTTTAGAGTGTGCAGCTTTGAGAGGGATCTGCCAGGATGTTGCCAATATCAATTGTTTCTGTAATGTTCGTGCCTTTGTGCTGTAACTCAGAGCAGATCTGGTTGTTGACATCGAGATATGTGACATAGCTATAGAATGCATTGTGGTTGTTGTTGGTATTAGTTGCGTTATAGTTTTCGTAGCTATCTTTGGAAGATGTTATAAGGGATCTCACCTTCTTACTGAGGCTGGCCTGGGATCTCCTCCATGCATGGTATTGTACTCTCGTTTGCAACAGTGTCTTCCTCCTGTAGTACAATATGTTTATGGCAGGGGACCACCAGATTGGTTTAGTTAATTAGGAGTATAGCATCCTGGTTCTGTTTGGAATAGCACAAGCCATGCACTCCTGTAAGTGCTTATAGAGTGCATTTGTGTAGGATTCAGCAGTTGTAACAGTATTGTCCATCTAAATGGGTGTCATGACGTCCACCACGTCTGTCTTAAGAAGCATGTAGTTGGCCTTGTAGACATATTATACGGTGGTTCCCTTAATGGGGGTTAGGTGCAGGATGTGGATATCAACGATGTTCAGCACATGATCTGATCAGACCAACAAGGAGTTGGCTTCACGTGTGGAGCACCAGTCACTCATGTTGGTAATGACTTGGTCCAGGATATTGTTGCTCCTTGTGGGTGTGTGGATATGTTGAGTCAGGGCATTGGTGTTTATGAATTCCAGAAACCGTTGAGCTAATGTGTTGGTACACGAGTAGTTTCCCAGTTAATGGTGGGGTAGATTCAGTAAGACTTATGTGATGAGTGTGGTGTTGTGCGACTGTGTACCTTCTCCACATGACAGTCAGGGTCAGGCTTGGTTGTAGAGACCTTTACCTCCAATTTGGCTAGATGAGTGCATCTCTCACAGGTTGTAGTGTTGGGTGGTAGGAAGAGAGGATTGTCTGTGTACATGAGGTAATATGTACATTGCCTCAAGATATCCAGATTCTTCAGATAGACAGGTGAGAACACTGGCAGTTGACTCTTGGACATGCCTGAATATAGAACTACATTCACCTGGATAAATGAGGAAAGTGAGTACAAGAGCTACATTACTCTACGCAAGTGAGAAAAGTATGTACAAAACCTGTTCACCCTTACCTGTAGTTGATGTGGAAGATTGAGTGCTATAGTAATTATTAGCTTACGTAGTGTTTACAAGTCCTGAACAAGTGCTTATCATGAATAAGCAATCCAGATAGGGTCTTGGATAATATAAAACACGGCCCCCTCCCCCCAACAGGTACACAAGCATATATCCATGTACACCACAGAGCCCCTGTACCCACAACTATGCAGGTACAAGCTGCACTCAGTCTGCATGGGGGGTTCCTATGAGTACAACGAAAATGCATTATGTCGAATGCATTTTCGTTGACACATGTAGAGTGAACAGGCAAAACAGTGAAGTGGCTGTTCAGCAAATTCTTTCCCTGCTAAAGAAGTCGCTTGACCGCTTTGTTGTTTTGCCGTGTTCTGAAGTGTTGTGTGGTCCCTTGTCTGGTATAGCTCCCGAGCATGATTGTGCAACAGTTACTGACCTTAGGGTTAGGGTGCAGGTTAAGGTAAGTGCATATGGTTTAAAATGTTTACTGTTTTTTTTTTTCGTTAAATGTATGTTTGGGTTATGTGAATATGTGTATTTAGTTGCTTACTGCTTTTTGGGGGGGTATAATTAGGATTGAGTATGTGTGTGCATGTGTTTCGAAGTGTGTAATCTGGGGGTTTTTTGTGGTGGTTGGAACAGCGATTTCTTTCCCTAGGAAAGAAATCGCTGTTCTTTAGATTTGACATTTTCAGCTTTCACTGAAAATGTGTCGATGTAACATTGTTCGCTGTTTTAAGCATTCGATGTTGCAATATAGACCCTGCATGGGACCTGCCCACATCACAGGTTGTATCATACACATATGGCAAAACAAGATGCTCTCCACGTACACATCATGTAAAACATAGCTCCATGTCAGGTTGTGTACACACTGAATGGTGCACAAAAACAGGTATCACAACCCACAAAGGGGGAGACACCACTGATAATGGGAAGTACTACACTACTACCCTGCTGAGTCTGGTCTGGAAGGCCATGAACGTTGATCACTTAAGTGATGTCAGCAGTACAGATGTAGATGACAGTATGGTTGATGTCACACTGCATATCATAACCTTGCCAGGTCATAAGACATCATCACCCATACTGTGTACCACCTACACTCGGTATACTAGATGTACATTCCTATGTCACAGGAGTGTTTTGCAACAGGACTGCTGGCAGAGCCAACACTACAGAAGGTGTCTGAATAATATATGATCATCACACCAGTGGCAGCTACAGTATGTCAGGGTTAATGAATTCTATTCCCCCTCATTGTAGTCCATACCTCACAGACAAACAGAAGGCATCTGCCTATTGAAGTATGTGAATGACTGTGACCTAGGAGCAATAGTTGACTCGCATTGTCACCCCTATGTTAATAACCCTGTACCCATGAACTACCACCTAGGCAGTGGTCAACATAATGGACACTTGTGTGTGAGGGATGCAGCTGGGCAGTTGTCTTTCCTGTGATAGCTACATCACCACACCTGTCAGGGAGTCATATGTGGCAACCCTAATAATGATAGGGTGCTATTCATGAATATAGAGATCATTGTCCAGCCATACAGAACACTCAAGTGACCCATATCAGATCACATATTTCTTTTAAGGGATATTGGCCATGTGCATATGGCCTATACCAGCCTTCCCATTCCCCATCTCCACTATGTAGCATGATGCATACCCTGAATAAATCCATGTCCAACCCAGTGATGTCAGACATGCTACACGTACTCATCCTGATCTCGAACACATAATTCATGGACATCCACCTACCACATGCTGGACAGATCCTTGTCCCATACACTTGACATAGTCCTGCCATACTATGCATTCCTTTCTGTCAAAGCTGCACATCGCTCCCCTCTCAGACATGGTGTGATGACCGCATGGTAACGCATGGTATATGTATCATTAACCCTGAGGATCAGTAATGTGGCACTGCTCCACCTGGCCCCACAGACGCGCCTGTCAGCTACTGCCAGGTAACCTTTCATCCTAGATGCATACATGGCCCATGGCATATAGCCCACTAGTTGACTTTGACTGTACATGCTATAGTTGATATCCATCCCTGCAAATACCATCTGGCTAGCCAGTGTCCCATGTGTATCACATGTGCAACACAGGTGATACATGGCAGGATGTTGAATCGCTGTACAGTGCCATGTAGATGTATATGGCAGAACACATACATGTAAAACCTTATGTGAGTATGTCTGCAGGGTCACAGGTCATGTCTGTTAAGGCAGTGTAAGTCCTTATATGTGACATATACACTGCATAAAGATCAACTGCATTAATGTTGACACATCCAGCCACGTGCTGATAGGTAGGAACACCAGTACAGGCAAATAGACATGCCCACATCAGGACAGGAACCACATGGAGTATGAGCAATGTAATCAGGTGACACACACACACACACACACACACACACACACACACACACACACACACACACACACACACACACACACATATATATGGTGATAATATCCACTCAACATTGAGTGTCACATGTGTGTGACACAAACAAGTTAGTGTCATGTAGGTTTGCAAATACAACTATTTAAATTGAATTAATGCAAAACACATGTATGTTCAGCTGTAGCTCTGTATGTCTCTGAGGTACTCTAACCTGTCTCCATCATTATGTCTTCTAGGTATGCAGCGTGCAAGTCTTCCCCCTTTTACACGCTTGGAGGATGAGGCCCTCATCCCATACCTACTCGACAATCATGATATCCTGTTCAGCCATGTGCCACAACCGCACATACCAGCAAGTGTGCAGACACTGTACAGACCTCATTAGATGGGCGAAACAGCACGTGAATGCAATCGCCAGGGAACAAAGTGCAACAGGTGATGGACCACCAACCCAGCCCCCACTCACATGTACCGAGGAGCTACTGGCCAACCTGGGGACACCTGCAGAATCACATCTACAAGCCTTAGCCGATATTGTGGAGGTGGGTGTCTCTCAACCACTGAGCCTGGAGTTGCCTGGTAAGTCAGTACTGCACCTGTAACAACTATATTCCATATAGCTGCATGTGTCACTGTACAATATGTAATGTAACATCATATGCAAGGCATGTATACACACATGCCACATACTATCGTATGCTACTCTGTGTATGCACACATGTGCATACACCATAGTATAGTCTAATGTACTGGTGTATGTGTTATGCACATTGCTCCCTGTAGCCTTTATACAGGGGTGGATTATGCTCATACTGCTGTGTTACCTCTGGTGTTCCGCTGCAACAGCAGTCCATTGCAGGTGAGAGTCTTATTATTTATCCGGAACCATAATGCACAAATCTATCTGCCATGTGGCCATTCACAACATGTACACATAATGTATGGTCCTGTCACAATATACTGGTCGGACCTGCAATGCATCACAATGACTATCCATGTGCAACACATGCAAACTATGTGAATCATCTCACCGACATGAATCCTCACAAACTTTATTGCCAGATATGTTGACAGCTGTGCATACAATGGTGGAGGTGCTGTTCACTTTAGGAACGTACAACAGATCTGATCTACAAATGTGGTGAATACAAACAGTACTACACAGTAGGCTGGAGAATGGCCAGCACACAGGTTTCACCGGTGTGGATCATAGCCCTGCTATGAATGTCACACAATGTGATGTGCTATCTTGACATGTCCATGACATCTATTGGCCTGGCTTTTACACTGCCTACCTAACCTGAAAACATATCCCACATACCACCCTTTATCTGCATAATCCTGTTGTCAGTGGAGCATATATGTCATATGGGACAACACAGACATGTGAAATAGATGCCCATCACAATAATTTGGACAACACATGTACACACATGGCCATGGAGGATGGCCAGAGACATGGAGCAACACACACAGTAGACGTGTTGTGCTTGTGTGTGCACCCTGTCATACAATGGCTACACATGGTTCAGCCATGGCCTTTGTATAATGGTCATAATGTAGATGTGGAACACTAGACATCCTACAGGCCTGTGCACATCTTGTGTAGGCATAACATCAATCCACCACATAAGATGTATTGAACATCTTGAGGGTGTTGCAACATGACAACAGTCACCTGTACAGTATCCACATCAGGCCACAGATACAGTACATTCCCATTGCTGGTGATGGACATAAATGCCATACTAGCTCCCCGTGTGTGTGTGTGTGTGTGTGTGTGTGTGTGTGTGTGTGTGTGTGGTACACAGATGTCATGTGGGACATGGTGTACCAATGTATTCACCATGTCTGGCCATAGTTGCCAGGCTGCAGCAATATGGTTGCATATGTGCAGGGGTGTCATCTATATACCCATCAGTGACCTGTGTCACAACTTCCACATCATGGTTTAGTGTGTATACACCTCAGTGACGTGGGTCACATTCCACACTATATATGTATTGTATCTGAACACGGTCATGGCTATGAACCCTGTCTGTAACTCACACTGTATAGCACTAGAGACACCTCATGATTCCCTGCAATGGCCATGCACATCAGCTAAATTTGTTGTATATCTGTAGGGTGGACAGACAACACTGAATTGGTACACCATCGCCCCACTTTATATTTGACAGGAAACCATTGTGTTAAACATGTATGCATGTCATTGCACACGTCAGCAGATCACATGTCATACTACATGTGATTATCAAGGTCATATGCCACACATCAGGCAGGTTTACTGTTAACCTGTACTGATCCACATGGTGTAACATGGGGATGTATGCTAACCACTACTATGATTGTGTAATTTGCATGCCGTCTGCAATGACACATGCATGCTGTTGTGTGCAACCTAGGGATGTATGACAACTACCACTATTATTGCCTGCGCTGCATGCCTTCTGCCATATCACATGCATGCTGTATGCCTTCTGTCATATCACGTGTGTGTGTGTGTGTGTGTGTGTGTGTGTGTGTGTGTGTGTGTGTGTGTGTGTGTGTGTGTGTGTGTGTGTGTGTGTGTGTCTATTGTATAGATTGTAATGTACAGTTCTTGTTTGCCATCACAGGTGATGTAGGTGCATTGCCCTCCTGCGGTACATCAGATGTTAGTGTCCCCACAGACTCTAGCAGTGATGATGAACATATGATTGGAACACAGGCAGAGTTGTCAGGGGCTGAAACTGTGTCATTGGTTGCCATTCCATCTATATCCACCTCATCTCTGCACACAGATCCCATACCTGCACATACCCCATCACCAGTGGCCATAGAGGAAGGACAGTTGGCACGTGGTAGCTTGGAAGAGGAAAGTGTGGGGGCTATGGAAGGTGTGCCTGCACACCATGGTGTCAGCCAAACTACTGGTGGTGCCCCACAGAGGCACGTGGCCAGTGCTCCTCGTAGGAGGACCTCTGGCCAACATGCTCCTGCACGACAGAGCACAGCAGCTGGTGTCACCAGATGCATGTTTCTGGCTGTAATGGAGGTACAGGCATGTGCTGAATGGCACAACAAAGAAGATCAGAGGCAATAGAGGGCTGCTGTCCATTCTTTAAACAACAGCAACCAGGCAATGGTAAATGCTCAACAGCAGATTGCTGATGCTTTGAATAGCCAGTTGGGTGACATGTTTGGAGTCCTTGACTGTGGCATGACAATCCGCGAGCATGAGCTGCTTGTGTTGGAACATCTGGTAGGAGTGAGGCATCAGGCACATGGACGTAGGCCTGCTACATCACCTGTGTCAGGTCTGCGTGTACGAGCTACCTCACATGCCCGCTCCCATAGTGGCAGTAGCAGCAGCAGTGCATCTGGTGCTGTGCTGTCCACACCACGACACAGCAGACCACGTGCACGTGGCCCGGGACAGTCCCAACAGGGACACAGTTCCAGTGGACTAGTGACATCAGACAGTACCCAATCTGCACCTCTGTCTGGTAGTGCCCGTGCAACCCCTGGCAGGTGCAGGTCACATGTCCATGGCCGGACACCGTGAACTGTAAAACCTCGCCTGTACAGTCTGCAGCTGTCAATAATACCCCTGTGTAGGCCAGACACATGGAGAACTGTGTGCAGATATACACGCACACACTGGACACATATGTAGGGCACCTCAATACACACATGCATAACATCCACACACACCCAGTTAGATCAAAGGCCCAAACCCACACACATGATGTCATCCAATGGTGCAGCTTAGGCCTCTGGCAAACATTAACACCCTGTGCATATGATGATGCCTGTGCCGCATCCCTGACATCCACACCATGACATGCACATATGGCCTGATGCACAGGATGAACAGACTAGGATGATATGTGTAGTTTACAAATGTTGAGGACTGTTGACAGACAGCAGATATACCATGTAGTACAAGTGTACAATACTGTTAACAGTATGTGTCTTGTGTAACAACAGTGCAGCCTAGGCCTCCGGCAAACGTTAACACCCTGTGCATATGATGATGCCTGTGCCGTATCCCTGACATCCACACCATCAGTGCAGGGACATGCTCATATGGTGTGATGCACAGGGTGAACAGACTAAGATGATATGTGTAGTTTAGAAATGTTGAGAACTGTTGACAGGCAGCAGATATACCATGTAGTACAGGTGTACAATACTGTTAACAGTATGTGTCTTGTGTAACAACAGTAAATGCATGTTGGTCATGATGTTCTGCTGTCCTTCTTCAGGTCTAATTGCACATGCCGGTGGATGTCAGTGTTTGCAGTTGTGTCCCATATGTCAATGTGGACTTCTCACAGGTATGTATGAATATACCAGCATGCACCATGTAGCTGCCACATACCAGTGAGAATGTCCCACGTTACAAACACGTCTACCATTCCAAGAGCATGATAGTTGTGTATTAAGCTACTGTGGCTACAGACGTGACATCCATAAAGGGTGACATCACAGGTACAGTTACATGGAGTGGTGAGGTAAGAGAGTGGTCTAGCTGATTACAAGGGTAGAGGCCAGTGGGAAGTGTGATGCCTCAATGGGAATCAGTAATACACATTCCCATGACAGGATGCCAACACACAACTGCACCCACACACTCAGGTATTGACACACATGTATTCAGTGACACTGTAACACACACACACACACACACACACACACACACACACACACACACACACACTCACGGCTTCACTGACACAGTAACACACACTCACACACAGTTGCTACTGGTGGGATGAGGACCCCTGCCTATGTGCACCTACATGATGCACTACAGAAAATACACATGTACAGGTAGTCAGTACGGCCTAAGATCGGGAATATCAACATGGATAGTTGAATGCATCACCTGGATGGTGGGAGGGGGCCTTATCAGTTCAGTATGGTAAGATACGTGCTCACCCCAGGGACCAGTCAGCCCTACATACATACACTGTGGCATTCAGTAATTAATACACCTATGTCGTGCACATACAGATACCTCACATGTGTGAGATACATGCCCCTGCCTATGTCCTGCTTTCTACATTGCAGTCTGCACAGATATGTACACTAGTGTATAGGAGAGTGAGTAACAACTGAGATGTATTCCCCACAATACATGACATATATGGACACACACGCAACCACACATGCCAGCACTGTGAATCTCAGACCTGTCTAGCTCATGTTATATATGTCAGACGTACATCAGTATTGCATGTGTTACAAACTATACTGACACTTCCTGTGTCAACAGTGCTGATATATGCACTAGGGATGTCATATCTATTAGCAGGTGTCAAGTGATTTACCTTCGCTGTCACCCTGACCGCTGCCTAAGTTGTGTGTTATGTCCTTCAATTAATGAAACCATTGCTTACCGGTTACACAGGGTATTGTAGGACCACTTGTGACACACCTGTGAGCTGTCCACAGCAAACATCCATCTGCAAAGATGCCCCGCCACTTAGTTATTTCAACACATCTGTCCATACCTGTGGTACATCTTTCTGTACATTCAGCATATCACCATATACAGTTGGCAATGTTGAGGTTGCATTGCAGCTGCTTGATGTACTAGGATACATGCCACCTGCATACATCAGCAACTGCACATGCATGTTATCTGAATGCACAACACTACATGTACAGGTGTGTAGGTCCTACAATCCTGACATTTGGTCATGTTTGTAGGCATTGCAATTGGTGGATATGTGTAATGACATACATGACACATGGACTGTTGCATAATATGATGGGTGACCAGTACAGAGGGGATGTTACCTCTGTCAACATTGATATGACACCTTATGTACTGTTAGCATTCAGCAGCCATGGACCTACATTCCATGTGCATGTGTGTAATGGTTGTAGCCACCTGTTTGTACAAAGGACTACAATAGCTATGCTATTTACAGGTATGTTGGGTGTGTGGCATGTACATACCCAGGGCAGGTACATGTATGTCATATCCATACATGAGGGTGTGTACTAGTGTACAGCAACAGGCATCTGCTAATGGTGGAAAGTACTGGGGGACCTTGGTATGTGTACAGCTGACCTGGTCACAGACAGTGGTATCATTGCATTGCATAACACATGATGCAACTGTGTCAGTACATGTGTACTGTCTACAGTTGATGTAGAGCTTAGTACAGTACACAGGTCAAGGGTCACATGGTGGTGTACTCTTCTGTCATACAACATGTATGGTTGTGTGTTGGTGGTCTGAGGGCATGGTGGTGTCTGCAGTTTACATCCTAGAATGCAGCATGTGACACTGTGTCCTGCACATGGCTCATCTGTGATGCCTTTTGTGGGGGGACCAGTCACTACATGTGAGTGGCCTTTATGTATGTGGGTACACCACCTGGAGCAGTCCGTACCTGTGTTATGGCCCACATGTCTGGTTCTGAGGTATATGGTGGTAGTGCTAGGTTCTGAGGTATATGGTGGTAGTGCTATTGTGCACTACAGAGACATCAGCCAGGTGTTCCTCACTGCACAGATGTCAGTACTCCCCATTGTTGGATCTACAGTGGCCAGCTGTGAATATGGACGCTACACATCTAGCACTGGTTAGCATAAGAAAACAATGCAGTTGTCCTGTAGGTGTATGGGAGTTAACCTGTGTTTAGGACATTTGCCTTGGAATGGCACTGTGTGGGCGGATGCGACTTGGGTAATATCCACACTCCCTTGTATCATTCATGGATGCATGTGATATGTGACAAAGGCCTGCCTACTGTCAGCCATGTCATCCCAGAATGACAGCTGATGTTGTGTAAAAGACCAATGTCAAATATATGTAGAGCAGTGTTCCCGCTAACAATGACAACTACTAACACCAGAGCCCATTACAATGTGTTATTTACATCTACCTGTAATAGCATGGCCACTGTGGCCCTCCGTGTTTAGCATCAGAGTGCATCCCAGTCAGCCTAGGAGTATGACCATGCCCAGTATATCCTTGTGTAGATGGACACATAGTAGTGCATTCCAACCAGCCCTGTGCTACTAAGTGTGTGAGCATGCCTCCTGTGCTACTAAGTGTATGAGCATGTCCAGTATATCCTTGTGTAGATGGACACATAGTAGTGCATTCCGAACAGCCCTGTGCTACTAAGTGTGTGAGCATGCCCAGTTACACCTTGTGTCGGTTATGTGCCTCTGTATATGGGCATGGCCATTGTAACCCTGTATAGTGGTAGTAGTCATCCATTCCACAGATGGGCATACTCCGGGTCAGGATGGATTCCTATTTTAAACACACAGGTTCACAGGTATGTACATCTTAACTGCCAGCATCCCTGTTGATGTCTACATTCCCAGATGGTCATAATGACAGCCTTGACATGTGTAGTCTGTGTGGCGTGATTCGTAAGTATGTATTATTGTAATAGTAATCTGTAAATAGGCAGGTGTTCCGTACCTGACACTGTTCCCATTTACCGGTGGACTCTAAATTGCTTTTAGACTGCCCACACTCCATACATTTCTTATACCCACTGTTAGCAAGGCCGATGATGTCACCCATCTACAAATACACCTCTGGGAGGGCTGTGTCCCAGTAATCTCAGTAGCGCATTCTGTAACTGCGTAATGCTTTAGTGTAATAAAGTAGTTAGGTCGGTGTTCTAGTCCCACAATTGCCATGTGTGTGTGTGTGTGTGTGTGTGTCTCCCTGAGAACTGAGTAATACCTTTATACTGTTCACACTCCATACATTTCTTATACCCACCATTAGAAAGGCCGATGAAGTCACCCATCTACAAATACACCTCTGGGAGCACTGTGTCCCAGTAATCTTGGTAGCGCATTCTGTAACTGCATAATGCTGTAGTGTAATAAAGTAGTTAGGTCGGTGTTCTAGTCCCACACTTGCCATGTGTGTGTGTGTGTCCCCGTTTGCCTGAGAACTGAGTAATGCTTTTATACCACTCATGCTCCATACATTTCTTATACCCACCATTATAAAGGCCAATGATGTCACCCATCTACAAATACACCTGTGGGAGTGCTGTGTTCCAGTAATCTCGGTAGCATGTTCTGTAACTGCATAATGCTGTAGTGTAAAAAAGTAGTTAGGTCGGTGTTCTAATCTCACACTTGTGTGTTTGTGTGTGTCCATGAGGACTGAGTAATGCTTTTATACTGCTCACACTCCATACATTTCTTATACCCACCATTAGCAAGGCTGATGATGTCACCCATCTACAAATACACCTCTGGGAGTGCTGTGTCTCAGTAATCTCAGTAGCACATTCTGTAACTGCGTAATGCTGTAGTGTAATAAAGTAGTTAGTTCGGCGTTCTAGTCCCACACTTGCTGTGTGTGTGTGTCCCTGTTTGCCTGAGGAGTGAGTATTGCTTTTATACTGCTCACACTCCATACATTTCATATACCCACCTTTAGCAAGGCCGATGATGTCACCCATCTACAAATACACCTCTGGGAGTGATGTGTCCCAGTAATGCCGGTAGCGCATTCTGTAACTGCGTAATGCTGTAGTGTAATAAAGTAGTTAGGTCGGTGTTCTAATCCCAGACATGCCAAGTGTGTGTGTGTGTGTGTGTGTGTGTGTGTGTGTGTGTGTGTGTGTGTGTGTCTGCCTGCATGAGACAAGTACAGTGCTTTGTAGTTTTCACTGTAGTGCATGCCCTAAATGGGTGTTGCTGCAGTGTGATATGGTAGAGGTTTGTATACAGGACATGGCCTGTGTAGAGGTGGCCATGATTGTCTTACCATTGGACATGTTTGGGAGCGGGTTTTGTAGTTTTCCTGTATAGTATCCATCTTATGACACATTGGCCACCTCACGAGGAGTACAGCTGTCAGTCAGCCACGGCACTGTATTGGCAAGCCATACCCATACATCTGGCAAAAGGGCTGGTGAATAAGTATGCAGCCCTACTAGTACCCGGTATATGTCCCGCACCCATGTGCCATGCACATACAACCTTGCCTAGGATATCCCACTATGTTGCTAATAACATGCACACTGAGGACAGATAGTAGGCATGGTGTGACCGCAGTGGCCTGCAGAGGACATGGCACCCTGTACAGCAGTACAATAGGCACATATATGCGGACATTGTGCCTTCACTATGTTCCACACTGAATGGCTGCAAAATATGTGGTGCCATCATATGTGATCCACTAAGGCCAGACAATGCTGTATACATGTGCCCTGTATGGACCCATGCCACTGACACCACGGAATACCTGTCCATTCTATCCATGCAGGTGCAGGGCCAACCTGCTCACTATAAGCAGGTTTCACCACACCAGGCCAGTATTGGCATATCGGGGTATAACAGGCTGTGTACACTACATGTGTATGTCAAACCAGGTACACCTGTACATGTCACTGTACAGTATTGTGGGATATGCACATCCCAGGCAATGTCCATGTGAAAGACTATCAAACACAGACATGGCATGCATTGCAAAGCTATGGCCCTACACATTGGTAACCAGGATATCAGGCCAGATATTGCTGTACCCATCTGTGTGGGACATTGCAGACACTACACCCCTGCACTGCACACCATTGTCGGGTGATGCAATGGCAAGGATTACCCCTCACCCTGCCTTGTACAGCCATCTTGCACAGCCAAACACTACACACCCATGGAGCAATGTATACCTGCATGACAGTACTGGCACCCTGTGTCTGCATGTGGGTTGTGATGCTCCCAACCACAGTCACTCCCCATATAAACCTCGTTGGCATACCAACAGTTGTCAAGCACTTTTACATGGCCTAGCCCATAGAACCTCCAGATATCCCCTGTGGTGCATGTGGTCCTGTGCATTACTGCGGTGTGGCAAACTAAGTAGTTACATTGTGTATTTGCCGTGCTGGCAAAGGTGTCAATGCGTTTCCATTAGAGTGTGGTTGTGGTGACAATGGCATCCATTCACATGGACTGACATGTATGCCACACCTAATGTATGTCTACTATATCTGTTGCAGATGGCACTAACTCACCTACACACATGTTCTTACAGCACTGCAACATGCTACCTCTGTGGCACATGTAGTAACGTCATACGCATGTAATAGTAATGAGTAGTCAGGGGTTTACCCCTGTACTATTCAGCATGTGACATATTATGGTTAAGTCTCCAAGCCCTTCCCTGGTGTACATTGCGTGTCCCGCACACACACTCTCTTGTGGATGTGAAGATGTACACCTTCACAGCAGCAGCATGTGTATTGTAACAGATGGAAATGATCAGGTTATGGCCTCTGCACCTATTGCAGTCCTCCTCTAGCTGATTGCATGTGGTACAGCTGTGATGCTGTTCCCATAGCCATCCGCATGATAATCACAGTACACTATCTAGGTAAACATGTCATTATCTGGCCATGACAGTCGCTGTGAGTGGCACCTGGATGTGGTGTTCTGACACGGCATCACAGATGATATCTGGATGTACCTCAATCATTTTCAACTGTGGGAAATAACCTAATGACAGGAGGGTGATGTGCCACACAACTACAGCATGTAAGTGTAGCTATGCTGCATTGAGACTACTGCCTGTTTAACATGTGTGTGGTAATGGCTATTCTGCATGTTAAAATACAGACATGACAGTACTCTGTTCATGAGGGAACCCCATCTGCAGGGCCATCTGTGAACAGGTCAGTGTGTGCAACCATTTGTTTCCTGTGTTACACACCGAACACACTTCTGTGCACAGCAGAAGCATGGTGTGGGGATTGCAGACAGTACATAATAATAGGGATGTGTTACTGCCATCGCATCCCTGACTGGACATGTGTCACATGAGACAGTGGTATGACTGACACTGTGTAGGATTCCCAGTGACAAGCCAATGATGGGCAACTGTTCATAGCTTCGGTCACACGTCTACTACACGTTGTACAGTTGCCATGTGGTATATATGCATGTGTCATGCTTCCTCTGCAAATGTATACCATCTGTTGTGTTGGGTTACTGGTGATATCTATGCATACTGTTATAGGTAATCCTGTATGCTGTTGTCTATCACTAAGCCATATGTGGGTTTAAAATGTAACACCATACGCCGAATGGGTTGGTAGGTCCCGGCAGATCCTCCTGTCCCACTTCAGCTGACCATGGCACTGGGCACTAGCACATCTGGGGCCCAGCCATTAACATCAACTTCTGTTGGCTCTGCACCACCTTCTGGTGGTACCACCACTGAGGATGGAGCATGTACCCCTTGGGAGCGGGCCCAGACAGGTACATATCTGCTGTTGTGCGGTCCCAGACATGTTGCATAGGTGGCTCCCTAAGGGGTTACGAAGGCAGATACGCCAGTTCAAGGGTGGAGTGTCACAGTTACAGGGTGATGCTGTCCCTCCTGGACAGCCCCCAGCACTGCCTCCTTTGCAGCTGTGTAGGTGCAGTGGCAGTTGCCCATGGCTGGAGACCTCCGTCCCACTGTTCCCATGGGCTTTTGAATGCTGAAGGCCCATCCCCATCCAGGGTGTATCACCCCCACATGTGTCATATACCAACCCTGTATGCTGTAATTTCTGTGCTCCTGCCTATCCTCCACAGCCATACCTACACTCCTTCCCCAACATCTGACCCTCACCTATGGACACATAAGGCCATTCGGCTCCTAGGACACCATCTGCCCTATACATAGCTGTCCATTACACACACGTGCCCACTGGACACATGAAACCCTTGTAATATGCATCATAACATACTACTGTTATTATCACCACTGTCCCTCAGGCACACAGTCCTGGTATGCACATCACTCCTACATGGTTCAGGTACACGTGAGGAGGACGACCCCTTTGTACACAAAATACTACCATTCCCTCTATGATTACCCCATTTACCTTTATCATGATGATGATGTTGCACACAGCACATTGCAGGAGTACTGTTCACACATAATGATTGGACAGGTACTGTTGTGTTAATGTACATTACATGCACAGAGTGATGTATACGGCCAATGTACAACTATTGTGTGTCTGAGGGAGTCTTGTGATCGCACAGAGCAACACCACTACATAATACAGGCGTCGCTGGTGTTTTCTGTTTCATTCGTTTGTAATGCTTTGTTGCCACATGGCATGTCCCTGATACATCTCTATATATGTATGTACCTATATGCTGGACATAAACACTCACATGTACATCTACATGATGGGATACATTCCTATACTGTTGAATGACTGCGCTGTATGATATCCTCTGGTTATAGCCTCTTATGCTCAATTAGCCTCTACATTGCTTAACCGATGCAATACTCGCATACTGGTAACCAAACACGCTTACACCCGCTTGATCCTGCACTTGCTAATGCACCGGCATTGGTGCTTGCATCTGTCACTCACACCCCTGGGTGTGAGCGAGGACCACAATATTACTTTGTGATGCCTATTGCATCGTACTACATGACTCCAGTATCGGGAATGGCCACCCATTAGGCGACGGCATCACGTTTGACTGTACAGAATCAGCGGCCTGTCCAGTGACACAATCATATTTGTGTGTACCTCATACAATGTGCTCCCACCTTGTGATGCTTATTACATCGGAATACATGAATACTGTATCAGAAACGGCTGCCTATTAGGTGACAGCATGGCATTCGACTGTACGGAATCAGCAGCCTGTCCAGAGAATCATTCATATTCCTGTGTTCTTCTTAGGCATACCTTGTGATGCCTATCACATTGGACTACATGACTACAGTCATAGCTGACCTTAGGCATAGGCCAACTAAGCGGCCGCCTAGGGCACTGCTTTGGTGGGTGCACTTTACCAGTATTTATTTGGTGTAGGTAGACCAGAATGGGGGCACTGGGTGGTGTGGTGGGGGGTGCCATTGTGCCCTCTGCTTAGGGCACCAGTTGACCTAAGGCCACTCCTGACTACAGTATCGGGAATGGCTGCCCATTAGGCGACCGCATGGTGTTCGACTGTACGGAATCAGCAGCCTGTCCGGTGAATCATTCATAACTGTGTGTTCCTCTTACAGTCTGCTCCCACCTTGTAATGCCTATCACATCGAACTACATGACTACAGTATCGGGAATGGCTGCCCATTAGGCGACGGCATGGCATTTGACTGTATGGAATCAGCGGCCTGTCCAGTGACTTAATCATATTTGTGTGTTCCGCATACACTCTGCTCCCATCTGGATGATACATAAGAACTGAGACCCTGTATTACAAATGAGTAGTTGGGTTGTGGTAGCCACATCCGTCGGATGGGTCATGCTGCCGCATACCTATTATAGGTTTGCCACCTTCTCAATTGGCCAGGGTAGGACTTTAGGGTTACCACCTGTCCCACTTTGCGAGGGACAGTGTGAAAATAATCAAAACATAGCACTTGTCCAGATTACAGGACATTATTATATTCTACGTTTCATTAATAATTGCATACAACAGTTATTTTATATATGACACTTCTATATGTTATGTGAAGTAGCATAAGCAATTCAAATGCAACTATATTAAGCTTTTATTTGTGCAAATAAGTGTAATCCTGTACTATGCACGGCTGTAGGTATGTTTAGTCTTGGAATGTCTGGCATTTCTACAGAATATGTCCCACTCTGGCCATTTGGAAAGGTGGCAACCCTATAGGACCTGTATGTAGAGACATCAGACTTTGCAGGGCAACACACCCACAGCCAGTAGAAAGGGGTGTACTTCACTGTTTCGCCTAAATAAAAGGTTACTCTTGTAGCATTATAGTTGCTTATACCTATATTTGTTTTATGCTACTACTACAGACAATATAGGTAGTATTTGCCCTAAATCACAGGACATTTGCCTTAATTACAGTTATTATGCAGGACACAACTGCCCACAGGGGAGTGTCCCTCGCAAAGGTGGACAGGTGGTAACCCCAAACCTATTATTCTATCAACCTTCTAAAGTAGTCGGCAGAACATGCGCTTTCTATCACTATCAGACCTCTCATACGAATGGGGAAGAATAAACACTGAATCAGGGGCACTGCATAATGACTTCAGGGACACATTTAGAAGGTTGGTGCAATTAACCTGACACATTGATGGACACAGAGCACATATGTATTCATACACATTGTCTGAGGTGCATGCAGTTTATGACTCTTACATGTTATCATTATTCATTACATGTATTCCGCCACCTTTCCTCCTAATATCACTAGTTCTAGGATGGTTTAGTTGAGATTGTGTTAAGATTCTGATTAGTAATCACAGACGTCCCTGGTAATCGGGGACAGTTCAATGATATGGTCCCTATGTATTCCCCCAGTGGTTTACGGACTGTCCAGTAGATGTGCTCTTACAGTTTGGGAGGTATGGGCGTCTGCTATACCCACATCGGAATATTACTTACACCCATAGGGCGTTCCTAATATGTGTCTGCCAGCCAACACCTGCATGCCTAGCCCCATAATCACATACCCATAGTTCCCCCACCTGCCACTATTCTACAGCACTCATCCTTACTGTGAGCACAGGTGGATGCAGGTGGGATATGAACACACCCCTGCACACTGCCCACTCTCCCTGTGTCGGGACATATGTCGTACGTTGTGTCAACCCATGTGTTATCAGGCTTGCACAACCTACTGTTCCATGTACAGCTACATTCTGGTCGTAATGGTGTTCCCCCATT